>NC_042620.1:133551098-133851098 GCF_901001135.1 Rhinatrema bivittatum | reverse complement strand
AATAATGTCTGATGTCTAACTGATAATTTTATGTTTGTAAAAAATAGCCTATATATCAAAACTAGCTGATGGCTTGCACCAGGCGGTGACTGCTGAAGGTGAGAAATGCTGATTACATGATTATAACTTACATTGGAAAGAGATCAGTATATCTTAGACAGTTGATACTCATGTGTAAACAGACACAACATATATTAAATTTTTCACATCTGCTTGAACTAGTGGGAACCTTATGTTAAAATGTTTACCCTTAGGAGCTAGACTTTATACCTATTGGATCATAAACAAAACAGCTATAATTTAAAGTAAAAATAAACCCACAGGATGGATACTCTCAGTACAAACCATGAATTTTTATGAGTATTTGGAGTTAGGGATGTGAATCGTTTTTCAACGATTAAAATTATCGTCCGATAATGTTAATATCGTCTTAAATCGTTATAGAACACGATACAATAGAAATTCTAACGATTTATCGTTAAAAATCGTTAAATCGTGTTAGTGCGCACTAAATCGAGTTAGTGCGCACTAACTCCCCGTTAGTGCGCACTAACTCGATTTAGTGCGCACTAACTGAAAATGATACAAATAAACACTTTCCAGGTCACTGAAGGTCAGTTAGGAATGAATATGTGTTCCTATTGGCTGGCTGCCCTCTTATCTATTGATGTTACCAAGGTTACCACTGAGGTGATGGTTGGGGGGATGGGAAATGGAACTGGAAACTAACGAACACCAACAGAAAATGAAACAAAGTGTTCACACTTCCCAGGTCAGTAAAGGTCACTTAGGAATGAATATGTATGTATGTATTCCTATTGGCTGGCTGTGCTCTTATCTATTGATGTTATCAAGGCTAACACTGAGGTAATGGTTGGGGGGATGTGAAATGGAAACAGTTGGAAGCTTGACAAAAAAAGTAATGTAATGATCCGCACTCATGTGACTAGAACTTGTTTGTTTAATATTTTTGTTAGCAGGCACCTGAAATGCTAGTGCATGTTGAATTTGCCAATCACTGTGCATTTTAGAAAGGTGGTCCTGGCTGGAACTGTACACAGTTCAAATATATGTAATTGATTGTTGGTAAGTGTATTTTTTAAGTAGCCACACTGGCACAAGTATGTTTACTTTTCCTCCTACTTAACTCACTAGCTCAGCTTTGTAAGAAGGGCTTCTCTGCTTGTGTGTTGTTTTTGTTTGGTGTGAGGAGAGCAGAAACATCAGATCTTTATTCAATCTACTACAGTCATCTCTTACAGTGCCCTATCCCTATTAATACCAGGAGTGTTGTGATCTTCCTGCACACACAGTGCCCTAACCCTGATACCAGTCTGAGACAGCTCCCTCCCTGCATTACTAGTGAGAGGCTGGCTTCACAGACAGGGGGGAGCTGCCTGACCCTCACTCCTGACTTCCCCCATGTCCCAGCTAGTGAATGGTGTGTGGGTGAGGGGGGGGGGGGAGGATGGTGAAGTCTGAGACAGCTCCCTCCCTGCATTACTAGTGAGAGGCTGGCTTCACAGACAGGGGTGAGCTGCCTGACCCTCACTCCTGACTTCCCCCATGTCCCAGCTAGTGAATGGTGTGTGGGTGAGGGGGGGGAGGAGGATGGTGAAGTCTGAGACAGCTCCCTCCCTGCATTACTAGTGAGAGGCTGGCTTTACAGTCAGGGGGGAGCTGCCTGACCCTCACTCCTGACTTCCCCCATGTCCCAGCTAGTGAATGGTGTGTGGGTGAGGGGGGGGGGGGGAGGATGGTGAAATCTGAGACAGATCCCTCCCTGCATTACTAGTGAGAGGCTGGCTTCACAGACAGGGGGGAGCTGCCTGACCCTCACTCCTGACTTCCCCCATGTCTCAGCTGGTGAATGGTGTGTGGGTGAGGGGGGGGGGAGGAGGATGGTGAAGTCTGAGACAGCTCCCTCCCTGCATTACTAGTGAGAGGCTGGCTTCACAGACAGGGGGGAGCTGCCTGACCCTCACTCCTGACTTCCCCCATGTCCCAGCTAGTGAATGGTGTGTGGGTGAGGGGGGGCGGGGGAGGAGGATGGTGAAGTCTGAGACAGCTCCCTCCCTGCATTACTAGTGAGAGGCTGGCTTCACAGTCAGGGGGGAGCTGCCTGACCCTCACTCCTGACTTCCCCCATGTCCCAGCTAGTGAATGGTGTGTGGGTGAGGGGGGGGGGGAGGATGGTGAAGTCTGAGACAGCTCCCTCCCTGCATTACTAGTGAGAGGCTGGCTTCACAGACAGAGGGGAGCTGCCTGACCCTCACTCCTGACTTCCCCCATGTCCCAGCTAGTGAATGGTGTGTGGGTGAGGGGGGGGGAGGATGGTGAAGTCTGAGACAGCTCCCTCCCTGCATTACTAGTGAGAGGCTGGCTTCACAGACAGGGGGGAGCTGCCTGACCCTCACTCCTGACTTCTCCCATGTCCCAGCTAGTGAATGGTGTGTGGGTGAGGGGGGGGGGGGGAGGAGGATGGTGAAGTCTGAGACAGCTCCCTCCCTGCATTACTAGTGAGAGGCTGGCTTCACAGACAGGGGGGAGCTGCCTGACCCTCACTCCTCCGGGGTGAGCTTCCTGCACACAGTGCCCTATCCCTGATACCAGGGGTGTTGTGATCTTCCTGCATGCAGTGCCCTATCCCTATTAATACCTGGAGTGTTGTGATCTTCCTGCACGCAGTGCCCTATCCCTAATACCAGGGGTGTTGTGATCTTCCTGCATGCAGTGCCCTATCCCTGATACCGGGATGTGTGCAAGAAGATCCCAACACCCCCGGTATCAGGAATAGGGCACTGTGTGCAGGAAGATCACAATACCCCTGGTATCAGGGTTAGGGCACAAGTTCTAGTCACATTGACTGATCACATTACTTGTTTTGTCAAGCTACCAACTGTTTCCATTTCCCATCCCCCATATACTGTCAGTGGGAAGCTTGGTAACATGAATAAATAAGAGGGCAGCCAATAGGAATACATATTCATTCCTAAACTGACCTTAACTGACCTGAAAAGTGTCAAATTGTATCATTTTCAGTTAGTGCGCACTAACTCTCCGTTAGTGCGCACTAACTCCCGTTAGTGTGCACTAACTCGAGTTAGTGCGCACTAATCGGAAAAAACGATTTTTAACGATTTTTTAACTAAAAAATCGTGCCTAACACGATTTTCTTGCCCTGCCACACGATTTCTATCGTTAAGACGATATGGAAAACGATTCACATCCCTATTTGGAGTAGCAATTTGTTTGAAGTGCACTTTCATATAGGACTGCAAATTTCATATTTTAAAAACAGTGTAGCACAAAACATATAAATTGATTTACGCTATAAAAATATATTTTTCCAAAATTATGAATGAATCAGACATCTTTCAAACTTTAACTACTCCCGTCCCTGTCCCCCCCTCCCCCAACTCTCAACCACCTCCTCAAATATCCAACAGCCATGGACAAAACTGAGAATAACATACGGCCCCAGATTCGTATTACAAAAGGTCCTCCAAGGCCTCTTGAAATGTGTTCAAAAATAAGTTCATACCTATAAAGGACAGATGAACACCATCCTGTCTGAATTGCTCCGGTTCCACATCCCACGACCACTGATGTCGGATGTGTTAGCCCCCCACCCATCGTAACCATGAACCAATCTGCTGATTGGCCTTCGCCCTACTTCTATTCCGTATTAACTTACCCATCTCAGCAGGCCTTGCTATTATATCGGATCAACAAATCATGGTGCCCGGTGATAAAATAGATGTCAACATCAGGTCCTTGCGGACCATACTAATAAATTTACACCCAGAAATTTTACCCTGGTCATTTCCCCCAAGGTGGACGATCAATATCCTGGGCTGACCGAAGCATTCCAAAGCCCAGCGCAAACATGGGATCAGATCATTCCACAGCATCTCTCTATGTCCTATCCATCGAACCCATACCCCTTTGCAATAAAAGTCCAAGTGAATGCCACACCGAAATGCTCAAGCGATAATGGAGTGCCCCATAATTCAGGATTCTTGTCTCCAGCGTGTGACACCTTAAAAGAGAGTAAAATTAGTATCATGTCTACTGATCGCCCTGTCCAAGATGTATATAGCCCTTGAAGACCTCAGACTGCCATCTGCTGATCGAGCGAATCATTCCTCCAGGTAGGCCAGATCTGGCAGCTGAAGTTGCTGCACCAATCCTGAAAGAGTGTTTGCTAAAATTCCTAGCATCCAAGCCCCAGACCTATTAAACAGGCTCGCAGTTCCGCAGTGAACTGAAATTTGGTCAAGGGCCACAGGTCCTGGTGAATCAGGAAATGATGTCCGCCCACTGGACAGAGGCATGAATACACCTGAGAATTCTGAACAGGGCAGGTAGCCAAGCCGCCGACCGCCTGGAGCGTTACCGAATTGCATCACTCCGCTTGGTCAGTTTTAGACTTAGGAATATATAATATTACATGATGGGGACTCAGGGTGACATGTTTGTTTAGCAGCCCTGAAAGATCTGCTCCCTTCTTAGCCCTGGTCGCCAGTTCACCAATTTGAAAGACCCCCCAAAAAAGCCAGGATGTAAGCCACTTGAAAGAGAGAACTCTCATAAGAGGATGTACAAATGGTAGGCAATTTAGTCCAGAGCTGGACCAAGAGGTTGTGAGTGATGGGCAAGCGGCCATCAGGGCTAGGCACTGAACTTCTAGACCAACCAAGTAATACCCGACAAATCACAAACCTCCCCATTGGGAAACCCCAACCGTGAACCTGCATAAAGAAAGAATAATCCATTAACTGCCTGGCCACTGCCGATTTCGATAGCCCCTCTGCTCTCGCTTTTTCGATGAATTGCAACAACTGCATATCTGAGACCAGTCCCCAGCGCCAGCCCACGGACAAAAGGAGCGACACCACCTTACAGGCACCATTCACATAGCTCATCCAAGTAGATGCGGCTAGCGATGCCCGAAGCAATCTCCATGCTTCAGGGAACCAAAACTCCAAAGGAAAGACAGCGAGAAAAAGCATGTACAGTGGAAGAATTCCCTTGAACTGCAGCCTGCAATATAAGCAGTAGCACCATAATAGAAAGAGTAGCCTTGCTGAGCTGTGTACTGAACTACTGACAACATGCTTCTATAGTCTTTTTGTATACTTTTAATAGACATTGTAGGAATATCAGCATAACCACAAATATTTGTAGTGGATAACCTGCAACTGTATTTCCAGTGGAAGCCTCTGCTGTAGAAAGTTTCTCATATAGATAAACTTATAGTAGATTATCAGATTTAACCAATAACTTTGTGATTGAATTAATTAGCTTTAAGAAGCAGGTTCAGACACTTTATTAGCAGCATAAGTTAAATAGGAGTAATACGGTAAATTATTATTTCTTTCTTTGGTTTTGTTACAGTTACAGTTTAATTGACAGCACAAACACTGTCGTGAAAGATAAACAGAAAATAAATATTATCTTTAATAGCACTTAAGAATTATGCAATTGACAAAATAGATTAGCCCCGCTGTAAGGTAACTTAAGACAGTGTACTCACCCTCTTCAGTACTGCACCAGTCCAGGGTCACTCCTTTAACAGGACATTGTCCCAAGACCAAGAGATTAATCTACACAGAATCCTTTTTACTGGATGACAGATAAAACCCCAAAGTCTCACAGATGTCTCCATGAAATATGATGGCAGAAAAGAGGTAAAAATTACTAATTGACTAAAAGCTCTTCAGGGAAATATTTGGCAAACTCAGTCTTAGCTGACAAGCTACAGTTATAGTGACCTGCACAGTCAATTATGGCAGCATGGATCTCAAAACCAAGCTTTTGGGTAGTCCATGAGGGAGAGTCACTGCCTGGGTAACTCAGTCTTTTTCTCTGAGTCTCTCTCTTGAATATTTAGTTCTATAAGGGTACAATGTTAGCCTAAAACATGAAGGTTTAATAACGTGGCTTGCTTAAAAATTTGCAAACCATGTTATTTGATTCACAGTTAGCTACTACACAAGGGTTGTAGCTAGCTTCCCTTGGAAGCATTGAGATGTGAATGCATGTCCCAGTGCACACTGGGTCATGGTCTTAAAGGGTCTGATCAGGCCAAATGACTCTTTCCCCCAAAGTTTCTCAAAACCCTGGGGTCTATGGAGACCCCCATCCCACTTTCCTGCTGCTCCTGGAGATGAGCAAACTAAAAGAAAACAATTTTTAGCTCCATGGTCCCCCTGAAGCACAGGCCTGGCCGCTTTTCAAACCCACTCCCTTTTTTTCAAAAATTCCCCCCTCTCCAGAGCCTAGCCATCCACCCTTCCTAGCCCTCTGATCCTTACCAGTACATTCATTGTGGTCCAGTGGGGTCCAGGAGCATCCTTGTAGGGCCTCCAGGCCCAGCACCACTATTTTTCAAAAGCACTAGCTGGCTGAGGTCCTATCGGTGTCCCTAGCATGTACAATTTGGCTAGGCTAAGATGTGGTAACTTTCCTCATGCTTTTTTCCATGGTGGAAAATATCATGGAATTTACTACACTCTGGTATCATTTACTGCAGCTTAGGGAAAACTGTGGAATTTTCCAGGAATTTTTCCCATGATAGGCATGAATGCTGGTTTTAAATTGATGATAATTCCATAAGGAAAATAATACATTACCTGATGCAGATCTTTACAATGAAACACGGACCCAGGTCAGGGTTTTTCTTATTGCATGTGGGGCTATAAAAATGATTCACCAGAAGAGGATAAATACTTGGTATTTATTTACAAACTTCAAAACATTCTAAAAAATGTGACTACTTGAAATGATTATTTAAAAGACTATGAAAGCGCTTATAGGCTGGTAGAGCCTATTATGAGCTTTTAGTGCATTTCTTGGAGATGATGCCTTGCCCCTTCCTTGCCACATCCCCAGCTGGCACCACTTTCTAGCTTTAATTTTGAAAAAAACACATTATTTTGCTTGACCAGTAGACTTCAGTAGACCCCAACCAAATTAAATGAAAATTTTGGTGGTATTATAGAAGTGCCTCATTATTTAAGTTAGATTGCAATGAACCAAACTGAAAATTAACTCATTTGTTGCATTTTTACATCAGGCTTCAGTTGAAAGCAAATCCCTATAGCTTAAAGTACTTGTCAAGTCCATAGAGGTCTCTTACTGAAAGGATTGTCCTGGGGAGTAAATGGACAATTGTTTCAGTAAAGAATGAATTGAATGACTTTCTAAACTATTGTTCTTTGTTGAAAACTATTTTTGGAAATTCAGCTATTAAAGATATGTAAATAGACTATTCTGTTGTAAATATTTTCCCTTGCCATTTTTCTTTAACAAAAGACACTTGGATTTGGGAGACACATGCATTGTGTCTGAGATGTGCTTTGGTGGTTAAGATGAATTGTGTAAAGTGTCTTATTTATCAGAGGGCCTTAAAGAGATTTACTTTTATCCCCTAGTAAGCAAAAAAGCTGTATCTAGTATTATAAACTCTTTTGTGTGTAACTGATGAGCCAGGTGATTACACAAGAAAAGTGAAGATTGCATTACAGTATCAGTATTCACAAAACTGAATGTAGTAACATTACTGTACTAGTTTAGATAGGGGCCTGAAACTGATTTAAAAATCACATATAGTTTTGTATAAAAAGATATGAAGTTGTCAAGACAGTTTATCCATATTAAGGGTTAGCACTGATTCATCCACCAACATAAATAAAGGATATAATTAAAAAATATATATATCAAAAAAGCTGTATTATATTAACTATGAAAAGGCTACTATTTATAAGTCATGTCTTCCAGTATGCATTGATATTTCAATACGGGGATAACAACATTTGGGATCTGGATGCAGTTTTGAGTATGAGCATGCCACTGAATTGCCAAGGAATGTTTTAAGACTTTTGACCATGGAACTCCATCTGTCATGCTACAGACTCTATCCACAAGCTGCCCCAATAGCCAGGGATGATAGCCACAGAGAAGAGGCATGAAACCCAGAAAAATAACTTTGTGAAATATAGAGATACATTAAACTTTTTGGGGTCAGTTTTCAAAGACAGGGGGACAGTAACTTTCAAACCTTGCACGGGAGCACACTTGTGTGCATAGGTTGGCCTGCGCTTAGAGAAACGGCCATTTTATAATATAAACGCGCATATACGTGCATGCTATAAAATAGTCTTGCCATTTGTACATGTGCACCAAATTGTAAGTGGGCGTGCACATGTGCATGCAAATCCCATCCTACTATGTAAATCCTATCCTACTATGCAAATCCCATCCTACTATGCAAATCCCATCCTACTATGTAAAAAAAACCCTTCAGTAAGGGACCTCTGGCCGACATTATAAATTGCTCCCTCAATCAAGGATCCGTCCCTGACTCTTTAAAAATTGCTTCCCTGAAACCCCTACTAAAAAAACCCAATCTGGACCCAACTAACCCTGTAAATTTCCGCCCCATTGTAAACCTACCTTTTATAGCCAAGCTAATGGAAAAGCTGGTCAACATCTGACTCACAGACTACCTTGACTCTCACAACATTCTTTACCCTTCTCAATTCGGTTTCAGGAAACGCCTTAACACAGAATCCCTCCTTCTTTCTTTAACGGACAACATCCTGATGGGCCTTGACAAGGGACAATCATACCTGCTAGCCCTACTCGACATCTCCGCGGCATTCGACACGGTTAACCATTCTATCCTCATCAACCGTCTAAAGGAAATAGGCATCTCTGGCTCTGCACTGCTCTGGTTCAAATCTTTTCTGAACAACAGGCACTACAAAGTTAAAATTAATGACAAAGAATCCCACCCCATACCTTCAAAACAAGGAGTACCACAGGGTTCTTCACTTTCCCCTACCCTGTTCAATATATATCTACTCCCTCTATGCCAGCTACTAAACAGCCTCATCCTTACCCATTTTATTTACGCGGACGATGTGCAAATCATAATCCCCATCTCGGACCCCATCTCCTCTACTCTAAATTTCTGGAAGAGCTGCCTACACGCCATCAACCTTCTTCTCTCGAGTCTCAACCTGGTCCTTAATACCTCCAAAATGGAACTCCTGATTATCTCCCCTAACGATGACAACCCCTTAGCCAATAATACAATTATTCCGCTAGCTAGCCAGGTTAGAGACCTTGGGGCCACCCTTGACTCTAGAATGAATTTCAAAAAGTTCATTAACGCTACAACTAAAGAATGCTTCTTTAAGCTACAGGTCCTGAAGAAGCTAAGACCGCTCTTACACTTCCAGGATTTCCGTTCAGTGCTGCAAGCCATACTGTTTTCAAAGATCGACTATTGCAACGCTCTACTACTCGGTCTTCCCGCCTCTTCTACTAAACCTCTACAGATGCTGCTAAACGCAGCGGCCAGGAGCCTTACAAACACACGTTGTAAGGACCACATCACACCTATTCTAAAAATCCTTCATTGGCTACCCATCCAATATAGAATACTATTCAAGACTCTCACCATCATCCACAAATCTGTATACCAGCAATCCACACTCCAACTCTCCATCCCTCTCGAACTACATACTTCTGCAAGGCCGATCAGATCTGCCTACAAAGGTTCTCTCAAGGCCCCCCCTAACAAATCCTCGGTCCACAACTCCATTCATAAGCGAGCACTTTCGACAGCGGGTCTGCTCCATTGGAATTCGCTTCCCCCAGATATACGCCAGGAACAATGCCATCTCTCCTTCAGAAAGAAACTGAAAACCTGGCTGTTCACTCAAGCTTACCGTTGAAGGAACATTTTATCAAACACATTGACACTCACCCTGACCGCCTCCCTACTCCCCCCCCCCCCCCGTCCCTGCCCTGCCACCTCCCCCCCTGCTTACCTCTCCATGTTTCCCCCGTCCACAAGATTTATGAATAATTGTGAATAATTGCATAAGATTAACCCACAGCCGAGCTTAATCTAGCTGATTATGTATCGCTGTCTTTTGTTTTTCATTGTTTTCAATGACTATTTTACCACTCTTCAGTTGTTATCGTTTTAAAATATCTTTCCTGTCCTCCAGCTCCCATGTTTTCGCTCCCTGTTTGATGTAACTTTTACCTTCTATATAGTTGTTAATTGGTTTCCCCTGTTCTATTGTAAACCGGTACGATAAGACCGCGTCTTGAGTATCGGTATAGTAAAAGAATTTAAATAATAATAAATAATAATAATAACAATAAATCTAGGGATTCTAAAAGGGGTGCGTGCCAGCACCATTCCCAGTTTTACCAATTCATCCTCACTTCACCCAGTTAAGAGATTGGTCCTCCAAACCCCCCTAGTTTAATAGCCTTCACTCTTCCCAGTTAGCCCCGATCCTTAAAACTCCACAGATCTGCCTAGTTTTCTTTCATTTTTAATTTACAGATCATCCATAGCAGAAGTAAAGTTATGCAGCAAGGGAACTTGCTGCACTAAGTATTAATGTGAACATCTCTGCTTCATGCCCCAAATTGCCCATGGCCAACCCAGATCACATCCATGCCCTGCTGCTTTTTGAAATTTTGAGAGATGTGAGCGCTGCAGGAGATACATGCATATGTAGGCAGCTTTTAAATTCTGCTTGGTGTTAGTGAGCCCAATTTATTCGCACATCCCCTAATTAATTTGCATGCCAGGGATTAAAAATTGACCTCTTAGGCCAGTGTTGTGCCTGTAAAATGAGCATATTCGTGTGTAAATGGCATCTGCATGCAGTAAGCAAATGTTCAGAAGGGCAGGAGTATGTGTGTATTATACTGCCTTGAAGAAAAGTAAGTGAGTCCAAAGAGGGTGTTTTGAGGGCATTCCAGGGTGGAGTTTGGAAGTAGATCTATATTTATGTGTTTTATAAATGGAGTATGAATATACATCATCAAACATGCACTCATGCTTTTACACCTGCTAACCACCTATCTGTGATTTTTGGGTGGGGGCTCTTGAGCAAGTGGTAGAGGGTATGGGTGAACTGGTGGAGGATGTGCATAATTTGATGAAGGTCTTGGCAAACTGGTGCTTAGAAATATGTGCACATTTCATAAAAAAATATGTGCAATTATGAACCAATTTTATAAAAGACCCGCCTCCGTGCATAAAATGAAGATTATGCACACATTACAGTTATTTAGCGCATAAAATATAAACACATACTTTTATAAAATATTAGCAAAAACTATATGCACCACTGCATTACAAACTTGAGCATGTACTGACATATGTGCATGTACTTTCTTGTGTTTTATAAACAGCACAGTTTATAAAACACAAGAAGAACTTAAGATGCTGAGAAATGCACACTGTTGAAAATTCCCTCCCTATGTAGCAATAGCTATTCCAACTGTATAGAAATTACTTTCCTAGTGTAATAACAATACATATATTTTTTACAGCTAATTGCAAAAACTGATTTGTTTTTTTTCCAGTTTTATATTGATATGCTGGTGAAAAGACCACAGTTTTATTGAAGTGTAAAAGAGAAGAGAAATGGTGATATGAAAATGAAACAATCTGCATACATAAATTAATGTGATAGATAACACCTGGGATGATATATGAAATATTCTTTGCACAGTCTCTAATGTGAAGTCTGGATGTTGGCAGTTACATCAAAATGATCATGCATGGAAATACTGCAGCAGAGAAACAAGATGAATGGCAATGCTTTGTGAGCAGGAGTAGGCATCTGATCGTTACATACACTCATGGTATGTATTACTTTACTTTAAAAAAAAAATTGTACTCTGCCCTTTGTAGACACTAATATTATAGCTGTGCTTTCTTGTAATTCATAAATACTTTGGGTTAGATATTTAGAATCCAGATTGTTAGGCTGACCCATGTAATTATGCCAGTACAACTAATGGTAAGCTTTTCTTCATTTGTTAAAGTACTGATCACAAGCAAAGCATCAGCACAGTGTTTGATGACTTTAATTAATCCATTATTATTAATTTATATCTACTAGTGGAGCAATCATTCCTAACAAGGGGGCCAATGTACTAACCTTTGTGTGGCCCATTGCCACAAAAATTTGTGGCAGATGCAAATGAGCTCTGTACCAAACTTGAGAAACTTTGCTAATGGGTCCAGGTAGTTATGTTTTGGTTTTGGTTTTTTTTTGTGAAAACCAGCATGTGAAGATGTAATGCCATTTACCTCCAGATATTCCTGCAGCATCTTAAAACTGTTTGAAATTACCTGCACTTCCTGAAGTCCTTTTATAGGCCATGCAGCCAGCATTTTCTCTGGGCCTTGAATGATAATGTCATCATCCCAGGGAGTGGCTTAGTGGTTAGAGCTATAAGCTAAATATCAGAGAACTTACCATTCAAATCCCACTTCCCACACTGACACTCCTTGTGATCTTTTTGTTTAAATAAATCCATATTCATATGAGACTGAAACAATTTTGTTCAACCACCTTAAAAAAATATCTGTGCAAGATTAGGTAAAAATTGTGTATGCCTGTGTGTTCTATTTTTACAAAAAAGAAAGATATTAAAAGCACTTTATAAAATTCATAATACTGACAGAAAATCAAGGCATATCTTAGTTTTCTGAAGAAGATCCTGGAAAAGATTGGATGCAATTTTTCTCATCAGCAAAAATCTCTTTTTTGAAATATGCCAGCAATACTGAGTTTAGTATGATACATATGGAATTGTGCTGTTCATGCCATGGTTTGCCCATCCCTACGTTAAATTTAATCTCAGGTATTCAAATGGAGATATGGTCTAATGTTTTTAGCAATGGGCTGAGAACCTTTTGACCTTGACAAGATACTTTATCTCCCATTTCCTCATGTACCCACTTAGATTATAAACTGGTTGAGACAAGGAATTGTATGTGAATATTTAGAAATATTTTTATAATCCACCTTGAGCAGTATTTAGAAAGACAAGTTAAACATGCAAACTGTATTAATTTAGTTAATTAAATCTGTGAAATGAAATAGTAAGTGTGGTTATAAGGCTAAAGAAGAGTCATCTAAACTAATTGCACTTGTATTCATTAGAAAGAACTAACACAGTTAATTGATGTGCAAGTTTTAAGGCCAATTGAGAAAGCTTTTTTACAAAGTTTGAGGCAACAACAGATATGAGGGTTTTTTTTGGCCTGTAGTCTGGAAATTTTTAAGGATGCTTTTTATGTAGTGTTTTTCAATCAGTTAGTTTTACTGATATTATTATTGTGTATGTTTTCTTTATAGCCCACGAATTTGTACAGCCTATAAATTGTTCTAAATAAAGTATGCTGTTTTGTAATATGAGACAGAATAAGTGCACTATTATCATCAAAGAATTTGATATTCAAAGGCTTTGCCCAACTAACTTTTGAAGTTAGCTGGACAAAAATCAATATTTGAATATTTCCCCTTTCAAGTGGATACATTTTGTACATACAGGGGTAGATTATAAAAGAAAGAGCGATCGCGTACTTCTGTTGGCACACCAGGCGCAAACAAAAGTACACTTGATTTTATAAGATACGCGCGTAGCCGTGCGTATCTTATAAAATCCTGGATCGGCGCACGCAAGGCTGCCGATTTTGGGCAGCCGGCGCACGCCGAGCCGCACAGCCTGCCTCCGTTCCCTCCGAGGCCGCTCTGAAATCGGAGCGGCCTCGGAGGGAACTTTCTTTCGCCCTCCCCTCCCCTTCCTTCCCCTACCTAACTCACCCCCCCCCGGCCCTATCTAAACCCCCCCCTACCTTTATCCACGGATTTACACCTCCCGGAGGGAGACATAAATCCACTTGTGGCAGCGGGCTGCTGGCATGCCGAGACCTGACCCGGGGGCAGTTCCGGAGGGCGCGGCCACGCCCCCGGAACGCCCCGGGCCGAAACCACGCCCCCTGGCCTGCCCCCGAAATGCCACGTCCCGCCCCAAAACGCCGCGTCATTCGTCCCCGCCCCCAACATGCCCCCGACACACCCCTAAAAAACCACCGGGACTTACGCACGTCCCGGGGCTCTGCGCGCGCCGGCGGCCTATGCAAAATAGGTGCGCCGGCGCGCGAGGCCCCTGCTTGCGTAAATCCGGGTGGATTTACGCGAGCAGGGCTTTTAAAATCCGCCTGACAATGCATTGGGGTAAATTTTCAAAAAGTTACATGTGAAAACATTTGCATTTATTTAGTTATTTATTTATTTGTTTGTTTGTTTTTTTCTATACCGATGTTCAACTAGTGTTATCACACTGGTTTACATAGTAATGAAGGAATCCATTAACATAGGTTTCTTCTTTACAATAAGACTTTGTAGTCTGAGTAGCTGTGTAACATGAGTAACTTTGTAGCAAGGGTAACTTTGGCGTTGTCTATTATAGCAGAAGAAGTGGTGAAGCCAATATAACATGTGTATGTGAAACATTTGTGCATTATCTAGATTTTCAAAACAGGTCACATTTGCACGTATATCAGCCTACCAAACATTAGGTCGAAAAACACCATGAAAGCAAACAAAATTGTGTGGGCATGTTAGATGCATGTCAGGATATGGTTCGCAGAAGTGTGATTAAATTACTATTTTATAAACCATTTATACACGAGTGCATCAGCACTATACAAATAGATTTATTTATGTACCAAGTCCAAACTTTCATGGTGTTTTGGTACATAAAATAGCTGTAATAAATCTACTTGTATAGTGTTGATGACATTTGTATGTAAGTCATTTATAAAATAGAAATTTATTCATTTATCTGCAAACCATGTCCTGACACACCTCTAACATGCCCACATAATTTTGTTCGCTTTCATGGAGTTTTTCGACCTGATGTTTGGTAGGCTGGCCTCTCCAGGTGATTGGACACAGCTTCAGGTTAGGTGGGAGTGAGTGTGACTGGGACAGACTGGGCCATATCCGAGGAGAGGGAATAAGTGGTGGAGAATCTAACTCCAACATGACTCTAATAGGTTTATGTATACTCATGGCACAATACTTGAGGAGGAAAAGAGAGAGAACAGAGGAGATACCCTTCACATAGAGCATAAAGGACTTGGGCACAGTTTTTGGATTTGTCAGATGAGCAAGTTCTATCAGATTCAGATTCAACAAGGAAACCATACTTAACCTATGCTAGCAGTTAGAGCAAGACCTGCAGCCTTCCACCAGCAGGGGTCACGCCTTGCCAGTACAGATCTAGGTCACTACCTCCATGGCATTTTTGGCCACTGGCACCTTTCAGACACCTCTAGGGTGTCACAGCTGGAATAAACCAGTCTGCCAAGTCCCTATGTATTGAGCAGTTCCTGATTGTGATTTTCAGGAAAATACATCAGTATATATCTTTCCCTCAGAACAGACTGCAACAACAACACATAATGACTGATTTCTATCATATTGTATGCTTCCCTTCTGTTTTGAGGATCATTGATTACACTCACATCCCTATAAGGACATCAGGGCTGATGACCACCTAATGGAACTGCAAGGGCTTCCTCTTCCTCAATATGCAAGTGATATGCAATGCCAAGGGAATCATCATGGACATCATGGCTATGTTTCCAGGATCAAGTCATGATGCCTACATCCTCTTGCAGTCAGGAATTCAAGAAAGGAACACTATAATACAAAGACATTTTAAACAGTGAAGATATATTTATTTATGATGGAAGTACCTACAGTATCTGAATGTAATCTGCTTTTAAGTGCCTGAAAAAGAGTAATATAAAATCAAATCAATCAAATCAAGTACAGAATATTATGTGTAGTTAATGCTTCCTTGGCCTACCTCTTCTTTTGGGTGGTAGATCCATTGCCATTGCCTATCCCTCTGTTACAGTGTCCGTTTGATGCTGACAGTGCACCCTAGGGAATGTAATTTGGGGCTAGTGGCAGCGTTGCTTCAGGGAAGGGATGTTTTGCCTCAGAGAAGAATGTCTGGGAGCAGTGGTGGGCCTCTTCAGCTATTGTACTTGATGAAGCCATCCCAATCACAGCAGAAGGTAAGGAACTCATTTGTGCCCTTGGAGAGGGGAAGCTTCTCTCTGCATTGGTGGTGGTATTGGCATGCAAGGAGGCAGAACCATCATGGGCAGAGGTACAATAAGAGGGAGAGCTGTCAATGGGGCAAGCAAAACTCTGGCATAGGGAAGCACCAACCAGGGTGGTGGTAGCGCAGGAACAGCAGGTGGGGACTGCATCCAAGAGGGCATTGGATACCATGGAACATTCCATGGTGGCAGCAGTTGGCAGGGTGGCATCTGCTGCAATATCTCCCTCCACATTTCAGTCTGGAGCTGCATTTCTTCAGGAATTCCCCTCAGTTCCTGCTGCATACTAGGGATGTGCAGCCAGAAAGTATTCGTTGGATTCGGGATACCTATTCGTCGGGGCCAGATACGTTGCATTTGTTCAATGTCTCCCCGATACGTTGATACGTGCAATCAATTTCCGGTTCCCATTAAAGTCAATGGGGGAAGTATTTGCCGCCTATTTTTGGCTGCAGAATTGGGGTTTTATTATCAATTTTGATGAAACTTCTGGGGAGCAATCATCAGAACAACAAAACAGCTCCAAGGTACTTAGGCTGTGGCAAAGTGGCACCAAAGTGGCATGAATAGCCTAAGGTAATTTAAAGGGGCAAAGGGGTACCAGGAGTAGCAAGAAGAGGGCTTTAATAGAGGCACAAAGCAGCAGTGAGAGTGTCAAAAACACACCATAGCTTCAAAAGAGAGCACCGATAACAGATGCATGAACCCTCAAAGGCCGCACGACAGGCAAAGCGGCAAGACAAGTAGCATCGACATCCTACAGCACAATGAAGGAGGAACATAGCAAGCAGAAAGACTAGCACCAACACACTGAGCAACCATGATAGTGGTCAGAACACCACAAGGAGTTGAGTGAGTCATCTGGTGTATGGCAGCAAGGCACAGAGGCAGAGGGTAGATGCAGGCTGGCTACACCCGGGGAGAGTCCCCTTTCCTTTGTGCAGAAAAGGGCTCCCTAGAATGGGTTCGCCCCTAGAGTGGGGTGTTTCCGTTGGCATCAAGTGAGCTCTTGCTGGTCTTTTAAAATCTGGTAGAGTTAGCAGATATACAAAAGAGAATTTTCAAAGGCCGCGGTGGAGGAGGCTACCTTGTAAACAGCGGTTCAACATGGGTCAGAGCGTAGATAAGGCTGGCTACACCCAGGGAGAGTTCCCATTCCTTTGAGTCGGGAAGGGCTCCCCAGAATGGGTAGGCCCCTAGAGTGGAGCATGAGCCTTCAAAGCGTGGCGACCTGGAGCAGGGTCTCACTGTGAGCATGGTCTCACTGTGTTGTGTTTGCCACAGTCTAAGTACCTTGGAGATATTTTCTTGTTCTGAACATGGGTCAACAGGTGGTAAGAGGCTGCAACAACGGGGGGAGTTCCCGTTCCTTTGCGCAGGAAAGGGCTCCCTGGAATGGGAGGGCCCATAGAGTGTATAATGGTAAAAATTGTTAGGATTTAAGCATTTGCAAACAGATCATGACTTCATAAGTAAGACAGAGGAAGTTTTGTTCTCTGCCCTGAAACTAAAGAAAGCTGTTTGTTTTATTTAAGGATCCAGGCTGTGAAGGATTAGCAGCTTGAATTGCCAGAGACTGAGGTTTCCCTTTGCAACAAGGGTTCAGCCATTAGGACTGGACATAAGGCCTGGACGAACAGGCACAGCAGTCGAGTACAGAGGTGAATCCCACATAGAGACATAAGGCCTGGATGAACAGGCACAGCAGTCGAGGACAGAGGTGAATCCCACCTAGACACATAAGGCCTGAACGAACAGGCACAGCAGTTGAGGACAGAGGTGAATCCCACCTAGGGACATAAGGCCTAGATGAACAGGCACAGCAATCGAGGAGAGAGTCAATCCCACGTAGGGAAATAAGGCCTGGACTGACAGGCACAGCAGTTGAGGACAGAGGTCAAGCCCATGTAGGGACATAAGGCCTGGACGGACAAGCACAGCAGTTGAGGACAGAGGTCAAGCCCATGTAGGGACATAAGGCCTGGACGGACAGGCACAGCAGTCGAGGACAGAGGTCAAACCCTTGTAGGGACATACGTCCTGGATGAACAGGCACAGCATTCGAGGACAGAGGTCAATCCCACCTAGGGACATAAGGCCTGGACGGACAGGCAAAGCAATCGAGGTCAAACCCTTGTAGGGACATAAGGCCTGGTCAGACAGGAACAGCAATCGAGGACAGAGTCAATCCCATGTAGGGACATAAGGCCTGGATGAACAGGCACAGCAGTCGAGGACAGAGGTCAAACCCTTGTAGGGACATAAGGCCTGGACGGACAGGCAAAGCAATTGAGGTCAAACCCTTGAAGGTACATAAGGCCTAGACAGGCACAGCAGTCGAGGACAGAGGTCAATATCACGTAGGAACATGAGGCCTGGACGAACAGGTACAGCAGTCGAGTACAGAGTTCAATCCCACATAGGGACATAAGGCCTGGACAGACAGGCAAAGCAATCGAGGTCAAACCCTTGTAGGGACATAAGGCCTGGACGAACAGGCACAGCAATAGAGGACAGAAGTCAATACCATGTAGGAACATAAGGCCTGGACGGACAGGGAAAGCAATCGAGGTCAAACCCTTGTAGGGACATAAGGCCTGGACGGACAGGCACAGCATTCGAGGACAGAGGTCAAGCCCACCTAGGGACATAAGGCCTGGTCAGACAGGCACAACAATCGAGGACAGAGTCAATCCCACCTAGGGAAATAAGGCCTGGACAAACAGGCACAGCAGTTGAGGACAGAGGTCAAGCCCATGTAGGGACATAAGGCCTGGATGGGCAGGCAAAGCAATCAAGGTCAAACCCTTATAGAGACATAAGGCCTGGATGGACAGGCACAGCAGTCGAGGACAGAGGTCAAGCCCACGTAGGGACATAAGGCCTGGACAGACAGGCATAGCAGTCGAGGACAGAGTCAATCCCACGTAGGGACATAAGGCCTAGATGAACAGGCACAGCAGTCGAGGACAGAGGTCAATCCCATGTAGGGACATAAGGCCTGGACGAACAGGCACAGCAATCGAGGACAGAGGTCAATACCACGTAGGGACATAAGGCCTGGACAAACAGGCAAAGCAATTGAGGTGAAACCCTTCTAGGGACATCAGTCCTGGATGGACAGGCACAGCAATACAGGTCAGACTCAATCCAACCTAGAGACATAAGGCCTGTACAGTGGACGGACACGCACAGCATTTCAGGTCTGGCCCTTGTAGGGACATATGGCCTGGACAGTGGATGATCAGGCACAGTGTTTCAGGTCAGGTACATGTGCTTCAGTGCTTATATTATCTGGAGCGTAGGAGGCAGTTGGAGCTGCTGCAAGGCTTTCAATTGCTTTTATTCATCTTGTCATTCACAGGGAAAATTTGGAAACCCAAGCAAAGGCAGGTTTACTTTCAAAAACACTAGCATTTCCATCAACGCTGGTGCCAGCATTGAGCAGTGAGGGCTCATGATATCCCCTGTCATTGAAAAGACACGTTCACTGGGCACATTGGTTGGTGGACATGACAGATATCGCTGAGCTACTTTGACTAGGTGTGGCCAGACAGTGGACTTGTGTGCCCAATATGCCAGCGGATCTGTCTGCATGTTCTCTGTCGGCTCTGAGAGATACCGTGTCACTGACAGCTGTGCTGTTGTCTCCTTTGCTTGGGTAGGCTGAGAGTCACTCATGCCAGCTGCTTTCTCTCTCGCCCGTTGCGCAACAGATTCATCTTTATGGGCAACATGCCTTTCGGTTTCTGAAGTGGAGGAGGAGGAGGAGGTACTATCTGTCACTGACACTGTGCTGCTCCAGCTTGGGCTACCACAACCCTCTGAAGTGCCCGCTGTTTCCACCTCTGCTTCACGCCTAATCTATTTCTCTGCCTATGGCGCTCCTGTTCACGGACTTTTGCTAACAGCAGGTCCTTCACCAATAAGAGACAATCGTACTGTAGGATGAGTTTCTCTTTCACACGGGGATCACAGACTGTGGCGAGCATGTATGTGTTCTGTTCTGTTAAAGGCCTTAATCTCTCTTCCACCTGCTGCTGCAAAACATCCAGACAATGCAGCACCTCAACTGTCATTCCCTCTTCCCGTTTAAAGGCCTCCAAATGTTCATCCAGGAAATTAACTATAGGGATGATGTCAGGCAAGGTGGCACTTCTGGAACTCAGCTCCTCCGTGACATCCTTGAAGGGCTGCAGGATTTTTACCAGCTGACTCATGACTAACCAATCATGATGCCCTAGGGAATTCTGCATACCTATGTACATTGTACCATAAAGTTCATGAAGGGGTGTCTGCAGCTCCACTAACCTCTCGAGCATCAGAAAGGTGGAATTCCACTGGGTGGCAATGTCTTGAATGAGACACTTGTGAGACATCTCCAAATCAGTCTGCTGACTTCACTACCAGGTGCAGAGTGTGTGCAAAACATTGGATGTTCTTAAAGTGCCCGTTGTTTATTGCCTTAACCATGTTTGCACCATTGTCTGTGACAAAGAACCCTGCCTGAGGATTCCTGTCTCACTGGTGTAGTTGCCAGCCCTCCAGCATCTGTCTGATGCATGCTAGAATATTGGCCGCAGTATGGGCCTGGTCCGTCAGGTGGGTGTGCAGTAAAGCCTACCTCCACCCTGATACTTGTTCAGTAATAGAGCTGCTGCATGCCCCTGCCTCAGCCAGGTCCCACCAGTGTGCTGTCAGGAAGAGGTAAGAGTGTGCAGCATTCATGGTGGTCCAGATATCGCAGGTGAAATGCACTCTCCCCTCTACCTTAGCTAGCAGTGCTTGCATGCAGCTGAAACACTGCTTGAACAGGCTGGGGATGACCTTTCTGCTAAATGTGGTTCTGGAGGGGACTTTGTAATTTAGAACTACGACCTTCAGAAAAAGCTTGAAACCCACATTCTCCATTAACTGCAAGGGCTGGTCATCAAGGGCAATCATTTCTTCAATGCTCCTGGTTACAACTTTTGAGGCTGCCTGGCTCCTACCTCAGGATAGCGTTACTGCACTCCACCCCATTTCCTCCATGGTGGGTTGATGCTTCTGCCACATGTCAGGGGGTTGCTGGCCTGCCAGCTGACTGCTAGAAGGGGATGAGGGTGTGGGCTGACTCTGCTGCATTTGAACCACTTTACACTGCTTGGAAGGGGTCCCTGACTGGTACTGCCACCATCCCCAAATGGCAGTATTCTTGTTGGGTGTTGCCTCTTCATATGATGTGTCATGCCAAAATTAGATAGATGTCCCATTTGCTTGCCTCTGCTAATATCCCTGCCACAGTAATTACACCGAGCAAAATGCGGGTCATCCATCACTTTAAAGTGGCTTCAGATTGCAGATATCTTTCGTGATCCTCCCTTCTCTAAATCCTTGGAGGTGGATGCTGGCACTGGAGCTGAAGTAGTGGGTGCACCCTGAGAAGCAATGCCAGGGGCCTCAGTCACCCTCTGTGCCTGTTCTGACTGCTCTTCCTCCTCCTCCTCATCAGTTTCATCTCTCCCCTGCTGCACTGAAGTGGAGGCTAAGACAGGACTAGCTGATCCTCCTAAAGCTTCTTCAGCTATTACTTCTTCCGTTTCTGATGAGAATCCCACACAAGATGATTCTTCATCTGAATCAGAAGCAAACAGTGACTGCACTACATTGTCAACACTAAGTGTTAGTCGAGACTTCTGACCCCCTGCTGCTTTTGGGTGTCGACATTTTGTCTGGCATGACTCAGCCTCGCCTTCCCTCACCTCCAAAACTACAGGGTCAGAAACAGGTGTTGGCGATGGCAATGCATCATGGTCAGATTTCATTTTTGTCTGGATGGAACTGCCTGCCCCTCCAAAGAGTTTAGATTGCAACAGGTCCCTTTTTAGCTTTAATGGGGGAGTGGCACTAGTGCCTTTTGAAGTGCCTCCTCTGCCAGTCCAAATCACTCGACTACATCTAGCTTTCCCTGACATTATGGATTTAATGTCACTTCCTAATGCCTACTGGCTGCCCACTGTCACAGTGCCTTGCTATGCACTAATGTAATGTGTGTGGTGAGCACACACACGCAGCTTGCTTGTAAGCACAAAAGAGGCAGACTGGGGATTTCACTGCACAGACTGTCCCAATAATAATGTTCAGTCTGTTAAACTACCCACAGCCTTCCAGAGACTTGCACCACAGACATGGCCTCATGCCACGAGAAGCTCTACACAGCCCTCCATGGGCTGGTCACAGACCATGACGGTGGCATGCCATGAAAGGTGGATGAGAAGGAAACCTGGAAGCAGGACGAAGAGCCGGAGGCTGGAACATCAGGAACATAGAACATCAGGAGCATGGAAAAGGTAAAAAAGGAGCTCTGATGAGGAGCAAGACCAGGAACATCCACAGAAGACCAGGAACATCAAGAACATTCAACGAAGAACCATCTGGACACAAGAAGACCACGGATGACTTTGACCAGAGAAGAGACCACAGGCAACTGTGAAGATCCGATGCGAAGGCCCCAAGGAAGTGGAAGAGAGCCCTTTTATAGGGCTGGTAAAGGAACAGAGTGATGACATCATCCATTAGGGCCGCAGGGCTTTTCCCACCGCTGTCCCTTTAAATAAAGTGCAGAGGCGTGTGCGCATGCCTAGAGGAGCCCAAAGTCTGACAGCAGAGCAGTAGCATTGACGGTGATGGTGGCACCTGGGCTACAAAGCTGGAGAGTTCAGCAGTGACTCCTTGCCACAGAGCATGACATCAGCGGCAGCACCCTGCCATGAAGAGAGGCGGATGACAGCGGCTTCCACACTGCAAGAGCTGGGCCTCAGCATCAGTGGTGTCCCTGCCACAAGAAGCAGGAGCAGCAGCAGCAGTACAAGCCACAAACAGATGGAGACTGCAGCGGCCCTCCCTGCCACGGAGAAGGAACAAGGCCTGTGGCGGGCGTCCCAGGCCGTATGGGAGCAGCAACAAGCAGCAGCTATCTGTGGCGACGTTGGCAGGTGAGAGAGGCTGCTTGCAGTTGGGGCCCATGAGCAGTGGAGCACAACAGCATCCCTTCCTCAAAGCCCTCTCTTCAAGCTTCCTTTCTACAAATTCAGAGAGAAAGGTATTCTTCATACCAGCAGGGGGAGTTGAGGGTCCAAACACTATCCGGAAGACCATCCGAATATATGTGCTATCACCGAGATGTGGCTAAGACTAGAAGACACAGTGCTAATTAACCAGCTTCCACAACATTCCTACGATATCTTCTCTATCCCCAGACCGATAAAGAAAAGAGGAGGTGGGCTACTATTAGCTGCAAAAAAAACCCTAGGATTGACCCTGCAGTTTACAAAAGCTTCATCTCCCCTAGAGTTTGCGGTCTTTAAGTCTACCCAACTTCAGTTAGGCCTGGTTTACGCCCCCCCCCCCCCCCCCCCCCCCGGTTGCCTTGAATCCGACCCGTCCCCATTAATGGAACTCATTGCCAAACACATCAATACGGACGCACCGGCCATACTATTGGGAGATTTCAACCTCCATGTGGATGCGACATCCCGCTCATCCAGCTGCGATACTCTCCTTAACACGCTTGGCTTTATGGGCTTCAAACAAATCATCAAGGAACCCACACACAAAGCAGGGCATGCGTTGGACTTAATATTCATAAATGAGAGCTTCATCTCTCCCTCCCACACTGTCTATTCACCAATCCCATGGTCAGATCATAAGTTGATCTCCACTTCCCTACAAAATAGCCAACCCACCCCCGCACCGATTAAAAAAACCACAGTCCAATTCAGGAAATTATGTAACAAAGAAACCCTCAGCACGCACCTTGCTCCTGAATTAGAACATCTTGATTTATCAGATGCAATCTCAGCCTCATCCTCCTGGACCTCAATCACCAAAAAGGTGGCAGATATAACCTGCCCTTTAACCACCAAGGTATTACAATCAACAAGGACAACAGGAAACCGTGGTATACTCCAGATCTAAAAAACGCGAAGCGAGAACTCAGAAAGAGAGAACAAACATGGCGGAAAACCCCATCAACTCCCAACCTGCAGGCATACAAATCCCTCATGCACCAATACAGGATCTCCATCCTCCGGGCAAAGAGAGACTTTTTTTTCACAAAAAATCCATCACTTCATTTTCGATCCAAAAGCTCTATTTTCGCTGGTTTCCTCACTCACCAAACCTGCCTCTGCGCCCATCCCAGAGGACCAAGCCACAAGCAAAACTGATGAATTAGCAATATACTTCAAGAACAAAATCACAAATCTCATGGCCTCCCAGACGGACAATCTGGACCTCAGTCCATGATATGCTAGCACAATGTTGTCACCTCGGACCACTATCCTGGAAACCTTCGAGCCCACCTCATCGCTAGAAATCGAAAATGTGCTCAAAAAGATCAAACCGTCATCTCACCCAATGGACGTGATCCCTCCCAACCTTCTCATCACCATCCCTGAAGCCATTTGCAAACCTATTGCAGAGGTCATCAATTGCTCACTATCGCAAGGTATAGTCCCTGACCAGTTCAAAATCACCATCCTCAAACCCCTATTGAAAAAACCAAATCTATCTGCAGACGACCCAGCCAACTTCCTCCCCATAGCAAACCTACCGTTCATTTCCAAAATTTTGGAAAAAATAGTTAACAAGCAACTCTCGGAATTCCTGGAAAACAAAAAATTACTCCCCCATCACAATTCGGCTTCCGCAAAGCCCGAAATACGGAATCCCTACTGATCTCATTGACTGACTCCACGCTCCTGTCTCTCGATAATAAACAACCATGCCTGCTCATCCTCCTAGACCTATCGGCGGCATTTGATACGGTGAACCACGCCATTCTCATCGACCAACTATCGGACATCGGCATCAAAGGCATCACTCTCAACTGGTTCAAGTCCTTTCTTCAAAATAGATATTACAAGGTCAAAACCAACAACAGTGAGTCACACCCCGTCAGTGCCACCCTGGGAGTCCCACAAGGTTCCTTTCTATCCCCAACTCTATTCAACATATACCTTTTACTGCTTTGCCAACTCCTCACTAATCTAAACCTTACTCATTACATATATGCAGATGATGTTCAGATCTTATTACCTATCACGGAATCCCTCTTCAAAATCTTGGAATACTGGAACTCCTGTCTTCAATCCATAAACAACCTTCTAAAAGCCCTCCACCTGATCCTGAACACCAAGAAGAACGAGACCCTCCTCATTACCCATTGCACAACACTCACCCTGCCAACCTACCAGGTTTCTCCGCCCAAGTCAGAAACCTAGGAGTCATCATGGACAGTCAACTGACCTGCAAAAGCTTCATCAACTCCACCACCAAGGACTGCTTTTTTAAACTCCAAGTCTTAAAGTGTCTGAGACCTCTCCTCCACTTCCAGGACTTCAGAACAGTTTTCCAAGCCATCATATTTTCAAAGCTAGACAATTGCAATTCTCTCCTCGCCAGCCTCCCAGCTAATACCATCAAACCATTTCAGATGCTTCAAAACGCTTCAGCAAGGATTCTTACAAAGTCCAACAAAAGAGACCACATAACACCCATCTTGCGGAACCTGCACTGGCTCCCAATCAAATTCAGAATCTCCTACAAAGTTCTAACGATCATCCACAAAGCCATCCACAATATCTACCCCCTGGATCTTAAGTTCCCATTTCGACCACACATTCCATCCAGACCAGTGAGATCAGCTTACAGAGACACCCTGCTGGCCCACCCCATTAAATCCACTTTAAGGAAGAGAGCCCTCTCCACAGCGGGACCATTGCAATGGAACTCCCTCCTTCCAGAGCTCAGACTAGAACAATGCCCAAACACCTTCAAGAAAAAATTAAAGACTTGGCTGTTTAGCGAAGCATTTGCCCAACCCGGATGACCTTTCGGGCTCCTTTCAGGCAGTGTGGTTAGTTGATCCACATCACTAACAAGCCACTGCTAAGGACGGACATGACATCAAATGTTTTTCAGCTTTAAGACTCTAACCAAGTTATCTACCCGTTATCCCCATTTGTTGGTTCCAAGTTTTGAGATCCCTGTTCAATGTAATGCATCCTTGTGCAAATGGTTATTGTTAGAATGTAAACCGAGGTGATTTGTAACTTGTTTACAAGAATATCGGTATATAAAAGTGCCAAATAAATAAATAAATAAATAAAATGCTTGGCTTCAGGAACTGAAGTGAGGAACTATTGGGAAAATACTGAAGACATAACAAAGACAATAAAACTTGACCAGACATGACTCAGCTTTACAGAAGGCACTGAAAGAAAGGTAGCACTTGGATAATTGGTTCAATTCTTAAGCCCTTACTTGGTTGAAACTGAAGTATGCACATTAAAGTTGATTCTACTTAGCACCTCGTTGCTTGATCTTGTAGCTTGAAGAGTTGAAATGAGTAAATCATGCTGCAAACTGGTATTAATGAAGTGTGCTCTAAGGACTAAGAGGGTAAAGTTCTGAAGCAGCCTCTTAGCATATAAAATTCAGTACCTAGGTGCTTAGTTGATTGAAGTAGAAGCGCGGAATACATTTAAGTTGATGTCTTCCTTTGCAGTAGCAATGGTACTCACAGTATTATTGTTTGATCTAGTAGCTTGAAAAGGACCAGAATAGAGGAGTATCTGGGCTTATGTAACTAGAGACAGGTGGTTCTTGAGTCGGCCAAAGGTCTGGAAACAAGAACAACTAAATAGAAACCACAGAAGATGACTCTGAAGGCGACAGGCTGAATTTGAAGAAATAACATTACATCCTTTGGTAGCAAATGTTACATGGAGTTGAACTGTGAAAGCTGACTGGACACAAGGTTACCAATGTCAGGTTCTGAAGAGCAGACTCATATCCAACAGAGTGGCTTTTAGATGAAAACTTAGTAGAAGATGGATGTTCATCTTATGCTAATAAGATAGTAAGATGATAGCAAGCATAGCCTTTGGATTAAACCAGGGGAAAGAGTGTAGTAGCCAAAGCTCTTCTGGTGGAAGACGGTTGCCAACGAAGGAATGCCAGGAACATAAGAACATAAGAACATAAGAAATTGCTATGCCTGGTCAGACCAAGGGTCCATCAAACCCAGCATCCTGTTTCCAACAGAGGCCAAACCAGGCCACAAGAACCTGGCAATTATCCAAACACTAAGAAGATCCCATGCTACTGATGCAATTAATAGCAGTGGCTATTCCCTAAGTAAACTTGATTAATAGCCGTTAATGGACTTCTCCTCCAAGAACTTATCCAAATCTATTTTGAATCCAGCTACACTAACTTCACTTCCTTGAAAGATGTACTGAGGAAGATATTCACTTCCCAAAACCAGGGTGACTCTAGTGAAGCCGAAGTGTAGAAAGGTGTAAATCACAGTCCATGCAGGTAGGGAGTAAGTCTTGACACCAGAGAAGCACCAGCGTGGGCTATAGATGGATTTGCCTTATTCTAATGTATTCCAGATCAAAGCTAGTTGCACTCTTGGTTATTGAAGAGTGACAGCATCGATCTTCAATTTAGAAGTCATCTGCATGAAGGACTGACAAGAACAGAATATTATAGTTTAATTAGCATGGCTACACGGCAAATGGTAGAGCCACTAGCAGAGAAATGATAGTAGATGGAAAGCATGGCTTCACCAGTTGTACATTATGCAAAGGAATGTCCAAAGCAATTTCGGGACTGAGAAATGTTTCCTTCCATCCATTAAGCTATTGGTGGAAGAAGGAATGCCAGTAGACTTGGAGTAACTGGAGAATAAATTGGAGTCACTCAGCCAAGCCTATTTAGTCTCACTGCATTGAGAAAAGTACAGACTGATGTCATTGGCCATCAATATCTTCAAAAGCGGAGGCGGAAGTTCTTGTTGGTATTAAAATGAGCCTCTCCATACAAACATGAGCATGCAGAGGTTACTTGCTGTATACCCAGAAACATAATCACTGGTCAAGAACTTTGCAGCTACAGACAAAAGGTCAAGAAGACTGTACTGGAAATCCAGTGACACCACTGAAAGAAGTCCTCAAACCAGGAAGGGAAGACTGGGTCAAGGCGACAGATGTGAAAGGTGACCCGGTGGAGGGAAACACAAAATTTATCTTTGCAGGTATACTGAGGACTTGCAGCAGATGTGTGACGCAGAGGCGAAGTTGAAACTGAAGGAGCAAACCCAGGCCTTGGGTCAGGCAGCTTCTGATGGTCGTGCAAAAAACCCAACAAAACTGAAACAGCTGAGATCTAGAGAATTGGATGCAGGCACCTCCCGCAGGTTGAAGAATGTTAATGGAAAGCCAGCATACTTGGAACAAGTAAAAGATGAGACCCTGAGTTCAAGTAACTCCTGCAGGTCATAAATATAAACCCAGGAAAAATCTGAAAATTGGCTAAGAGCAAAAAATGAATCCTTAATGCAGATGCCTTCAGGGAATGGAAGAAGACTCCAAAAAAGTAACTGAAGAGCTTGAGAGACCTGGGTGCAGGTGCCTCCTGCGGGTCATGGAAAAAATTAACTCAGGCACAATAACACATACCCCAAATAAGAGAAGCAGGTGACTGTAAACAGATGCAGACACCTTCTGTGGGTTGTAGGAAAAAAAAAGTCCAGACACAAAACTTTGAAACAATTCTTGGCAAAGATCAGAAGTGAAAAATCCAGAAAGACTTGAAAAAATTCTTGACAAGGAGTGAGACATCAAAAAGATCAGAGAAACTTGAGCCCATCACCAGAACACACCCACCGAGCTCAAGGCCTTCGAATCCTGTTATGAACACAGGAATGCAGTCACTTGCTCTGGAGAGATGTGAGCCCTTGGACTATGGTGTAGCTCAGGGAAGTGCCCCAAGGCACACAGCATGGGAGGTGAGAGTGTCCAAGCACAGGCTGGAGATGGAACAAGGTTGGACGTGGAACATCACAGGAACTGGTACAAGACAGGTTCAGACCTCCACTGGACCTACACGCACAAGTGAGACCCAGCAACACAATGCTGGTCTCAAGAGTAGCTCTCCGGCCGCTTGATAGCCCTTCCGGACCCGCCGCTTGGGAAAGGAGTGTGTGAGGCCAGATGAAGGCTGAGGGCAGGAACATGACAAGACATGGAACTGAATGAAGAGGAACTTGAAGACTCAGACGAAGACTCGAGGAGCTTGGAAGACTCAGACGAAGACTTGAGGAACTTGGAAGACTCAGGTTCAGATTCAGGATTCAGGTACAATAATGGGGTGAGTACTGCACCGCAGCACACCCTACACATCCATCTGTGGCTGGTTGCGGACTACTCTGAAGCAGAGCAGGCTCTGGCTTGAGTCATGGGCATGGATGGAAGCAGGAACAAGGAACTCTGAAGACCCAGAACAGGATTCAAGGATTCAAGCCTCAGGATTCAGAACTCAGAATCAGGAACAGACCTTGGCATTAAAAACAAGGGCCTTCCAGAGACTTGTGTGCAGACATGAAGACTGGCCTTATGTCATGAGATATCCTACACAGCCCCCCATGGGCTGGTCATGGACCATGACAGTGGCATGTCAGGAAAGATGGATGAGAAGGAAACCTGGAAGCAGGACAAAGAGACAGAGGCTGGAACATCAGGACCCAGACTGGAACATCAGGATCTTTGAACATCAGGAATGTGGAGCATCAGGAACATAGAACATCAGGAATGTGGAGCATCAAGAATGTGAACATCAAGAACATGAAGCATCAGGAATGTGGAACAGGTGACAAAGGAGCTTTGATGAGGAACAAGATCAGGAACATCCACAGGAGACCAGGAACATCAATAATATTCAAAAAAGAACCATCTGGACATAAGAAAACCACGGAGGACCTTGACCGGAGAAGAGACCATAGGCAACTGTGAAAATCCGATGCAAAGGCCCCGAGGAAGTGGAAGAGAGTCCTTTTATAGGGCTGGTGAAGGAACAGAGTGATGACACGATCTGTTGGGGACACAGGGCTTTTCCTACCACTGGCTCTTTAAATAAAGTACAGAGGTGTGTGTGTGCACACCTAAGAGGAGCTCGAGTCCCGGCAATGGAGCAGTAGCATCAGCAGTGACAGTGGCACCTGGGCCATGAAGATGGAGAGTTCAGCAGCATCTCCCTGCTGTGGAGCAGGGCATCAGTGGCAGCACCCTGCTGTGAAGAAAGGTGGATGACAACAACTTCCACGCCGCAAGAAGCAGGGCTCAGCATCAGTGGTGTCTCTGCCATGAGGAACAGCAGCAGTGGTAGTGCAAGCCACGAAGTGATGGAGACTGCTGTGGCCCTTCCTGCCATGGAGAAGGAATGAGACCTGTGGTGGGCATCCCAGGTCACACGAGAGTGGCAACAAGCAGCGGAAGTCTGGGGCAACGTGGGCAGGTGAGAGAGGCTACTCATGGTTGGGGCTCACGAGCAGAGGAATGCAACAAGTGGTAGCCTTTTTATGGCCCATGAAAAATTTCCCAGCCCCTTACAAATATGCTTATGTGGTTTCAGCTGGTCTGAGTGCCTTCAGTATGGAAGAAGTCTCACTAAAAGCATGAGAACATAAGAAAAGCTATGCTGGTTCAGACCAAGGTACATTGAGCTCAGCATTCTGTCTCTAACTATGGCTAATCTGAATCATAAGCGCTCATCAGATCCCCAGTACATGATCTATTATTTATATCTCACTCCAAGGGATAAATTCTGGCTTTCCCAAGGTTTATGAATCTATTTACAGGAATTTGTCCAAATCTCTTTTGAACCCCACTTATTTCGGGATTCATCAGATCTATTAGTTACAATTTGTAACCTATCATTAAAATCATCCATTGTACCTGAAGACTACAGGATCGCCAATGTAACACCTGTTATACTTGAACTTGGTTTGTGGGCCCTTGGGTCATGGAGAGAGCTGACTCCACCCACAGGGAGGAGCCTTGTGGAGCTCTCCACGGCATGTGGGGTCTCAGCATTGATGGACACAGGAGTCAGAGATAGATTTATTATACAGCAAAGAGAAACCCGAGAAGAGGGTTAGTAAGCTCAGTCCAGAGTAGAAAGACCTGAGATGGATTCTCCGGTAGTGGTCCGCAGAGCAGGGTAATCCAGGTAGTACTTCCTTCTTGGTAGCTCTTGTGCGTGGTAGCTCCAGTAGTGGTCTGCAGTGCAGGGTAGGCCGGAGATAGATGTTGGTAGCAGGCACAAGGCAGCGTGGATCCAGTAGTGGTCTGCAGAGTGGGGTAACCTGAGAATCTGCACAGCAAGAGAGAAGCAGAGTTGTAGATCAGGTCTAGTACTCGCTCCGTAATGTAGCAGTAGAGATATTGTCGTAGCAGCAGCAAGCATAGGAACACTGAAGGATCATCCATAGAAATAGCGAGAGGTACTCACTAGGCTGGTGAATATGAGACACGTAGAGAAGGCTCTCCGAGGAGCGGATAGCCCTGAGTGAAGCAAGGCCCCTGAGGAGCAGGTACCTGAGTCACTCAGTCTGGAATGCAGGAACAGTGAGGCAAAGCATCTCTGAGTAATGGAATTGAGCAAGATGGAATCCTTGCTAACTCGTAAGTAGGAAGATCCTGTAGGCTTAAGTACACGTATGCAGTGACGTCATGAGGAGGGGACACCCCCGAGGTTCCCACCATGTCGTGGATAAGACGGAGATAGGCATGCACGCGCGTGCCCTAAGTTACACCAGATTCAAGATGGCGACCGGGATTACCCACGCTGTCCTGGGTACGCCAGAGAGGTCGATGTGCAGAGGCAGAGGTGGCCATCTTTGCCAGAATTGGAGCAACAGGGCAAAATGAGGTGAGCAGCAAAGGTTGCAGCCATCTGCGACCGATGGGCTCAACAACACCAATATTTTAAAAGGGCTCCAGCGGCGATCCAGGAAACTATTAGGGATGTGAATCATTTTTTGATGATTTAAAAAAATCGTCAGATATTTTTTAAATCGTCAAAAATCGTTAAGAGTCGTGATACAATAGAAATTCCCCCTATTTATCGTGAAAAATCGTAAATCGGGGGAGGGGGGACGGCGGGGAAAACCGGCATACCAAAACAACTCCTAAACCCACCCCGACCCTATAAAACTAATCCCTTACCTTCCCACACCCTCCCGAACCCCCCCAAAACATTTTACGAGTACCTGGTGGTCCAGTGGGGGCGTGGGGACCGATCTCCCACTCTCGGTCCATCGGCGCCATTTTGGCTGCCACTCAAAAATGGCCCCAATGGCCCGATAAAAAAAAAAACCACCCGACCCTTTAAAAATGACCCCTTAGCTTCCCCCACCCTCCCGATCCCCCCAAAACATTTTAAAATTACCTGGTGGTCTAGTGGTGCTCCCGGGAGCGATCTCCCGTTCTCAGGCCGTCGGCTGCCACTCATAAAGATGGCGCCGATGGCCCTTTGCCCTTACCATGTGACAGGGTATCCGTGCCATTGGCCGGCCCCTGTCAAATGGTAGGAGCACTGGCTGGCCGGCGCCGTCTTTAAAGATGGCCGGCGCCGTCTTTAAAGATGGCGCCGGCCATCCAGTGACAGGAGCCGGCCAATGGCACGGATACCCTGTCACATGGTAAGGGCAAAGGGCCATCGGCGCCATCTTTATGAGTGGCAGCCGACGGCCCGAGAACGGGAGATCGCTCCTGGGACCACCACTAGACCAGGTAATTTTAAAATGTTTTGGGGGGCTCGGGAGGGTGGGGAAAGTTAAGGGGTCGTTTTTAAAGGGTCGGGTGGGTTTTTTTTTATCGGGCCATCGGTGCCATTTTTGAGTGGCAGCCAAAATGGCGCCGATGGCCCGAGAGCGGGAGATCGGTCCCCGCGCCCCAACTGGACCACCAGGTAATTGTAAAAAGTTTTGGGGGGGTTCGGGAAGGTGGGGGAAGGTAAGAGATCATTTATAAATATATTGAAAAACACCAGACCAAGTACAGATCCCTGAGGCACTCCACTTTTTACCCTTTTCCACTAAGAAAATTTACCATTTAATCCTACTCTCTGTTTTCTGTCTTTTAACCAGTTTGTAATCCACGAAAGGACATCGCCTCCTATCCCATGACTTTTTAATTTTCTTATAAGCCTCTCATGAGGGACTTTGTCAAACGCCTTCTGAAAATCCAGATACACTGCCCTTTCGGACCAGCTGTTTATATAGAAAATTAAAAAGTCATGGGATAGGAGGCGATGCCCTTTCGTGGATTACAAACTGGTTAAAAGACAGAAAACAGAGAGTAGGATTAAATGGTAAATTTTCTTACAGGAAAAGGGTAAAAGGTGGAGTGCCTCAGGGATCTGTACTTGGTCTGGTGTTTTTCAATATATTTATAAATGATCTGAAAAGGAATACTACGAATAAGGTTATCAGATTTGCAGATGATACAAAATTCTTTAGATTAGTTAAATCACAAGCGGATTGTGATACATTGCAGGAGGACCTTGTGAAACTGGAAGATTGGGCATCCAAATGGCAGATGAAATTTAATGTGGACAAGTGCAAGGTGTTGCATATTGGGAAATATAACCCATGCTGTAGTTACACGATGTTAGTTCCATATTAGGAGCTACCACCCAGGAAAAAGATCTAGGCATCATAGTGGATAATACTTTGAAATTGATGGCTCAGTGTGCTGCAGCAGTCAAAAAAGCAAACAGAATGTAAGAAATTATTAAGAAGGGAATGGTGAATAAAACAGAAAATGTCATAATGCCTCTGCATCGCTCCATGGAGAGACCACACCTTGAATACTGTGTACAATTCTGTAGAAATGTGATTTGGCCAAACCTTTTGGTTCAGCCTTCGTTATTGGCCCCACCGCAGGAAATTACATTTTCACGCGGTTCGAGCCGATTTTATTTCATCTAACCCTAAACTGAAGCATGAAATCTGCCCCAGCCCTTCAAATGTAAAAAAAAACAAAACCCAAAAATCCCCAAACCCACCCCACTGCTTCACATTAGTAGTATTATGTGGTCAACATTTTGTGCTGAGAGAGAGAGAATCTATCTTTAAAGCCCTCATATTAGTCAAGTATTTATATCTCTATAGAAGGGTGTCTAACAGCTCAAAGTGAGGTGTTGGTGGTGGTTTAGGGTTTAGGGGCCAGTTTTTCATGTAGAGTGAGACATACGAACAGCACAGTAAACCTTGGTGAAGATTTGATGTCATTTGGAGTGAGGAAAGTCTCACACAGATGACATTTCAATATGTTCTCTCACCTTAGCTTGATGGACTCTAAAACAGGGTACCATCAAGCTAGCCAGAGATAACATTGTTACGAGGAGCACTAGGGAGTGATCCCTTTTTCGGAGAGAGTGATGTTCCCTTTGGACCATGATGCGACTGCAGAGAAGAGCTCCTTTTAAGGCCAAAGCAGGCGAGACGAATCCCAGCATAGGCTGACCAGCAGAAGACCAGGGACTCGCACCTGTGCCAAACTTTATGCATCAGTAGAGACCCAACAATGCAATGCTGGTCTCTGGGGTAGCCCTCCGGCCACTCGATAGCAGTTTCGGACCAGCTGTACGGGAACGGCAAATGTGCCAGGACGGACAGAAGTCGAGGGTAGACAATGGAACTGGAGCAAAACGAAACTTGAAGACTGAAGATGATCAGACGATACTTGAAGATGAGGATCAGATGAGGACTTGAAGACAAGGTCAGATGATACTGGATAAGGATGAGGCAAGGCTGAAGAGAAGAACATCAATGACATTGATGAAAACACATGCTGAGTGGAAAGACGACAGAGTTAAAACTCAGTATGAAGGTATCCAGCCATGACTCGTAGCAGCACCCATCCTAAACTGAGGCTTCGGGGACCCAGCGTGATTGGCGTGGTCAACCAAGGGAAGCGGCGGCTTCTGACCCAATGCAGAAGATGAATCAGAAGGTCAGCTGAAGATGAAGAGAGGATGGCCCACTAGGAGGTAGCTCCGGAACCACAACATTTGAGAAGGAGGCTACCCTGACGAGAGCACTTAAGAGTCAGAAGGCTTCCCTGACGTAGGAGTCAAAAGGGTCTGAATGCTTGACAGCGAAAAGGACTGAAGACTGAGACATCAAAGGATTCTGAAGATGAAGACAACTTGACACGAAGATGTCAGGCACATCAGGACATCTGGACTTCAACCCCAGGACACTCAATCAAGAGCATCAAGGAGGTGTCAAATGAACTGGAGAACAAGACATCTGAGACATCTGGACCTTGGACCCCCAGGTCACCCAACCAAGAGCAACAAGGAGGCTCTAAGAGGCAGGACAACAGGAAGACGGACTTCAGGAAGGACAGGACATCACAAGATGAGGAATTCAGGAAGATCTGAAGGAGAAGACATCAGGAGGGTCGGACGACGAAGACATCTGAAGACAAGGACTTAGTCCGGCGAGAGATCAAACATGGAATGAAGATGAGATGAAGGATCAGGAACCATAAAGGAAGACAAAGGAATTCCCACGAAGAACAGAGTGCCTTGAAGAAGCGGAGGAGGACATCACTGGAGACTCCTGGACCGAAGAGCTGGAACAGAGGATCCAGGAGCAGTACAACTCCAGAACTGACTCCTTGCGAAGGCAATGAGGAAGTGAAGGTTGAGCCCTTTTGTAGGGCTGAAGAGCAACACCCAGGATGACATCATGAGGAGGAGCTAGGGACTTCACCCATCTCTGGCCCTTTAAATCTAGAGGAGAGAAGGCCCTGTGCCTAAGGAGGCAGGACCAGGGACAGCGGCAGCCATGCTGTGAAGAGGAAGCAGGCCTGAGGCATTGGAGGCAGCTCCTGCCACGAAGAAGGAAGACAGGAAACTGATGGCGACCTCCAGGCCGCGTGAAGAGGAGCTCCGTGGCGGCCTCCTAGCCAAGGAAGAAGATGTTGATGGTGGCTCCCTGCTGTGGGCAGCAGCAGTGACCGTGGTGGCCTCCAGGCCGCATGGAGACCCAGACAGTGGCGGCTCCCTGCCGTGGACAGCGGCAGTGATGGTGGCATCTCCAGACCGCATGGATGCACGGCGGCAAGGCCCGCCATGCCAGAGACAACGTGGGCGGCCTCCAGGCCGCGGAGAACACTGGCAGCAGCTACCCAGCCGCGCAGATCAGACAGGCAGATGGTGGGGGAGCAAACAGCAAAGGTGAGAGGCTGCTCGCGGCTAGGCCCATGAGCAGAATCGTAACAAAGTACAAAATCTCCTCTTTGTGAGACTTTTCTCACGCCAAACGATGTCAAATCTTCACTGAGGTGAAATGGAGAGCAGTCCTAAAGTTAGCTGGATAACCTTATCTGGCACCCGCCAGTTCTAAAGTTTGCTGGATAAGCTTATATGGCTGACTTTGCCAGAGGATGAAAATGGTCCACTATTAATTTTAAGAAAGTCTGAATATCTTCTATTCTGTGTCCATCAATTTTTCAGATTATATCTTGGATACAATATCTACAGTTGAAAGTAATGTTATTCCTTTATTTAAATAAAAAACAAGGACAGTGCATGAATTTTAAATCAAAGAACAAGGACAGTGCATGTATTATATATATATATATATATATATATTTATATGTGTATATATGTCTAACTTTTATTATTTTGTTTTGAATAATACAAGCGTTCATATGAGATATACATATATATAACAAAATAAATAAAAGTGCTTCATGACAATTCTATGCAGTTGGTTTCTAATATACTGTATTTCAGAAAAACATAAGTATGTATCCAAGATTCTGATACAGTGTGTACAATTTCCTCATTAGTGTAGATGTTTGAGTGCACTTTAAATCAAGTGTATCTAATAAGTACTTAATTGGTGAATAACACATTAACTATTGCATAGTAATTAAATGCAGTAGGGACATCCATTAATGGCCACAGTAACAGTGTTAATGTTCATGCAATTTACTGCAAATAGGCCATTATTTTCAATGGTACTTATGGCAATAATGCTAATTTCACTGTGACAGCAAAACCAATTGTATGTGTGGTCACTGTATCAATCAATTATTAATTTAGTGCTAATTGTTTTTAAGCCTATTTTGTAAGTTTCAAAATTTAAACAAGCTAACATCTAATAGCTAAGATATCTTGAATAGGCATTTAGAGGTTAGTATGCATAGGCATTTATATGGGTAAAAAAGTGTTTTAGCTGCAGCTATGGCCTGCTACAAAATTGCCCATCCAATATGGGGTAGATTTTAAAAGGTGCGTGCGGGCATCCATGTGTGCGCTCATGTGTGGGCAGCATGAGCAGGGTGCTGCAGCAGAAGCAACATGCATGCGTCGTCCAACTGGCAGTGTATGCTTCCCCAGCACAGCAGCAAATAGCCGCTATACTGGCCGCCACCAACTCTGCCCCTCCTCACCCCCTGGACCACCCCTTTCTCTGGGCCTGGCACTTCTCCGCGTAACAGGGGTTATGCGCGTGGCTGAGCCCCTTTGAAAATGCGTGTGGTGTATGCAAGGCAAGTGCATAACCCCCATATTTACACACATGGCTGATTTAAAATTTGGCCATATGTGCATAAACTTATACAAATACATCCTGTTTACATGTAAGTTTACCCAGTCTGAGCAAAAGTTATCCTGTGGGTGAAGTTGGGATGGAATTTGGACTTATGTGTACACATTGGATTTTCAAAAGTATACTGGGAGATTTACTCAAAAAACTTCCACACTCATTATGGCAAGTATAGATGTGTGGAGGTAATTTTGGTGAGATAATTGTAAAAGCTGTTTTATACACATAATAGTGGCATATATTAATTTAAAATGAATGGGTAATCTGAAACAAGGGAATTTTCATTTGGATCCCTGAAAAATAAACTAATGTCAGTGTCCCTGAAAAAATGAAAATGCTTGTTTTTATTTCTTTTTGAATCCTATTGAAGTCTGCAAATCTGCAGGCTTTAATACTCAAGGCAAAATGATGAATGCACTGAAGCTAGAATCACCAGACCTGGGGTGTGAAGGGAAAAGAGGGAAGTTGGACCAATCAAGGTCAAACATTTTTTTTTAACCAGCCTATTCTAGCTGCAACCTGCCTGGATGTATTTATTTATTTAGACATTTTATATATTTGTTCCATATATAGATCACAACACTTTACAAAGTGACATTCAAAGCAGTGATTTAACAAACAAACAATAATTGATTATGGAAGAGGTATTTATAGACAGGTATTAATATTCATTAGGGATATGCAATTGTTTTTTGATGATTAGGAAATTCATAATATATTTCCTAAATCGTCATGGATTGGGAAACCGATAAAACGATTGCATTTTCCCAGAATTTTCGTTAAAAAATCATTTTTCAGCTTAGCGCGCACTGACGGGAGTTAGCGTGCACTACCAAAAATAACAAAAACTAATAAAAACTAATGGTTTTTGTTAGTGCACGCTAACTGCAGTTAGCACACGCTAACTCCCATCAGTGCACTCTAACTATGTGGCTATTTTATCCAAAAAAAAAAACATCCTTAAAAAAATTGGAAGAAGGATCCATCTAAAGAAAATAGGATAAAACATAAGCATTGTCAAGATGTGTAAAACATTGATAAGACAGGCGAAGAGAGAATTTGAAATGAAGTTGGCCCTCGAGGCAAAATAATAAAAACTTTTTAAAATATATCCAAAGCAAGAAACCTGTGAGGGAGTTGGTTGGACCATTAGATGACCGAGGGGTTAAAGGGGCTCTTAAGGAAGATAAGGCCATTGCAGAAAGAATAAATGAATTCTTTGCCTCCATGTTTACTAATAAAGATGTTGGGGAGATACCAGTTCCAGAGATGGTTTTCAGCAGTGATGAGACAGACGAACTGAATGAAATCACTATGAACCTGGAAGATATAGTAGGCCAGATTGACAAACTAGAGTAGCAGATCACCTGGACTGGATGGTATGCATCCTAGGGTACTGAAGGAACTCAAAAATGAAATTTCTGATCTATTAGTTAAAATTTCTAACCTATCATTAAAATCATCTATTGTACCTGAAGACTGGAGGGTGGCCAAGGTAACCCCAATATTTAAAAAAGGCTCCAGGGGTGATCCGGGTAACTATAGACCAGTGAGCCTGACTTCAGTGCCGGGAAAAATAGTGGAAACTATTCTCAAGATCAAAATCATAGAACATATAGAAAGACATGATTTAATGGAACACAGTCAACATGGATTTACCCAAGGGAAGTCTTGTCTAACAAATCTGCTTCATTTTTTTGAAGGGGTTAATAAACATGTGGATAAAGGTGAACTGGTAGATGTAGTCTATTTGGATTTTCAGAAGGCATTTGACAAAGTCCCTAATGAGAGGCTTCTATGAAAACTAAAAAGTCATGGGATAGGAGACGATGTCCTTTCGTGGATTACAAACTGGTTAAAAGACAGGAAACAGAGAGTAGGATTAAATGGTATATTTTCTCAGTGGAAAAAGGGTAAACAGTGGAGTGCCTCAGGCATCTGTACTTGGACCGGTGCTTTTCAATAAATAAATAAATGATCTGGAAAGGAATACGACAAGTGAGGTTATCAAATTTGCGGATGATACAAAATTATTCAGAGTAGTTAAATCACAAGCAGACTGATACATTACAGGAGGACCTTGCAAGTCTGGACGATTGGGCATCCAAATGGCAGATGAAATTTAATGTGGACAAGTGCAAGGTGTTGCATATAGGGAAAAATAACCCTTGCTGTAGTTACACGATGTTAGGTTCCATATTAGGAGCTACCATCCAGGAAAAAGATCTAGGCCCCATAGTGGATAATGCTTTGAAATTGTCAGCTCAGTGTGCTTCAGCAGTCAAAAAAGCAAACAGAATGTTAGGAATTATTCGGAAGGGAATGGTTAATAGAACGGAAAATGTCATAATGCCCCTATATCGCTCCATGGTGAGACCGCACCTTGAATACAGTGTACAATTCTGGTCGCCACATCTCAAAAAAGATATAGTTGCGAGGGAGAAGGTACAGAGAAGGGCAACCAAAATGATAAAGGGGATGGAACAGCTCCCCTGTGAGGAAAGGCTGAAGAGGTTAGTGCTGTTCAGCTTGGAGAAGAGACGCTGAGGGGGGATATGATAGAGGTCTTTAAGATCATGAGAGGTCTTGAATGAGTAGATGTGACTCGGTTATTTACACTTTCAATTAATAGAAGGACTAGGGGGCATTCCATGAATTTAGCAAGTACCATATTTAAGACTAATTGGAGAAAATTATTTTTCACTCAATGCACAATAAAGCTCTGGAATTTGTTGCCAGAGGATGTGGTTAGTGCAGTTAGTGTAGCTGGGTTCAAAAAAGGTTTGGATAAGTTCTTGGAGGAGAAGTTCATTAACGGCTATTAATCAAGTTTACTTAGGAAATAGCCACTGCTATTAATTGCATCAGTTTTCCATCATCCACTGTTCAAGGGAAACCCTTGTTCGGTGGTTTTGTGTGGTGGCTATTTTTCAGGACAACCACTTTGTAATTGTCCCTCTTTACAGCCCCGTATAGCCCTGATTTTATTGGTTTAAGAAACGTCTTAAAACTGTGAACCTGGTACGGACACTGCAGATTATTCTCCCGCTGTCCCTGAGGCAAGCAATGTCTTGCCGAAACATGGCCAATGTCGGGCAGGCGGATCCAAACCCATAAGAAGCAATAAGGGCAGCAGCCTAGATAAGTACACGATACAAGAAAAAATTGTTGGTTGGATTGGATAAGCAGCCAGGGGGATGTGAAATAATAATAATAAAAAGGATAAAAAAAGTAAAAAGAAAAAATGGACACAAAGAGTGAATAATAAAGAGCAGTATACGGGGCTATAAAGAGGGACAATTACAAAGTGGTTGTCCTGAAACAGCCACCGCACAAAACCACCGAACAAGGGTTTCCCTTGAACAGTGGGTGTTGGAGAATATTTTCACAAGGGAAAGAGGTTGGTTGGTGACTAATTAATTGCATTAGTAGCATGGGATCTTCTTAGTGTTTGGGTAATTGCCAGGTTCTTGTAACCTAGTTTGGCCTCTGTTGGAAACAGGATGCTGGGCTTGATGGACCCTTGGTCTGACCCAGCATGGCAATTTCTTATGTTCTTATGTTCCCGTTAGTGCACCCTAACAAAACAATATTAGTTTTTGTTACTTTTTGTTACTTTTTCTTATTTTTGTAAATGCGCACTAATGGGAGGTAGCCCACACTAACAGGAGTTAGGGCACGCTAACTCCTGTTAGCACGCACTAAGCCGAAAAATGATTTTTCTAGAAAAAAATGCCGATCCGCGGTAATATGAGATTTTCCCACGGCCACATGAACCTGAAAGCGGAAACGATCGGGCACCCGATGCACATCTCTAATATTCATTAAGTAAGATTATCTATTATGTATTAATAATTGATCTAGCACTTAAGGCAAAATAAAACAAGATGATAGTTTTCACATCTTAGATTGTTGTTTTGTGAATCTTAGATTCTCTTGTTGGTTTATTCTTCATGATTTAATTATTACATTTTATTCTTTAGTCTTTGTTGCTCTGTATATGCCGATGTTTTTAGGTTAGATTATATGCATTTTTTAATATCCATGTTTTTAACTCACATTTAAATCTCTGTCTGGTAAAATTCTTAGCATCTCAGGCATAGAATTCCAGAGCTTTGGTCCCGCTATGGAAAATACTCAATCTCTTATTTGCATCAGATGTATGTTCTGTAATGTGGGAATAATTAAATAGTCCTTTATTTTCTGACCTTAGTGTTCATTGTGGATTGTATGGTTGTAAAGTCACTCCTATCAAGCCAGTGTTATTGGAATTAATAATGTTGAATATAATCGTTAATATTATAGTGATTCTTGCTTGTACTTGTAGCCAATGTAGTGACATCAGTGAGGAAGTAATGTGATCATATTTCTTAGATCCTAATAGAGTCTAGCAGCAGCATTTTGCATTAGTTTTAAGTGACTTGCTGGGAATCCTCATAGTAGAGTGTTACAGTAGTCTAGGTTTGCAATACCGTACAAAAGTCCACAAAAGTTAATAATGGTTTCAATCGATGTAATGTACACAATTTTGCATACCCTGTCGATTAATTGACTGATGTGCATTTTCATTGTTAAGTTCTCTTCCAGCTGAATACCTAAATCCTGTACTTGATTTGAGGGAATAATTAGAAGATTATCCAGGTTAAGGGTAGGTGGTGAGTTTCTTCTCAGTCAAATTATTTCAGACTTTTTAAGGTTTAGTGTTAGTTTAAATTGCAAAAGTTCTTCTTGTATTGCTTTCATATAGGTGGAGATTATCGAAGCTGTATTTTCAAATGATCTGGAGAGAGGGATGTAGAACTGTATGTCATCAGCATAAAGGAAGAATGTTATTCCTAGATTTGTCAGTAATTTAAATATTCAACAACAAAATAAAAAATCTAATAAACAATTCCTTCACCAACAACACACTCATCCAAAAACCAAAAGCACAACACAAAAGTGCATCAACATGGATTAACTTTGATCGTGCATCCTCTCTGGAAATCCAAAATATAATCAAAAAAATGAATCCAGCAAATCACCCCATCAACAGCATTCCCATTCAAACAATTAAATTGATTGTTGACTCAATAAGCAAAACAATAACAGACATAATCAATATTTCCTTAACAGAAGGAATTTACCCCCAATGCTTAAAATCAGCAATCATTAAACCATTAAATAAAAAGATTAACCTTGACCTGTAGAACATTCAAAACTACCGACCAATATCAAACCTACCTTTCATTGCAAAAATCCTAGAAAAAATTGTCCAAACACAACTCTCCGATTACCTGGACACTAACGACATTCTCCACCCCTCTCAATTCGGATTCAGGAAAAAACTACGTACGGAATTTCTCCTGCTCTCACTAAATGACACAGTCCTCAGAGGGTTTGACAAAGGACAAAATTACCTATTAATCCTACTGGATCTATCAGCCGCATTCGACACAGTAAACCACTCCATACTAATAGACAGATTATCTGAAATAGGAATCATGGGGAACACTTTAAAATGGTTCTCCTCCTACCTAGCACATAGAAGCTTCGAAGTAATGTATAACAACAACTTCTCGAAGAAAGTAAACCTCAACATAAGAGTACTGCAAGGATCCGCCCTTTTAGCCACTCTATTCAACATATACCTTCTACCTGTCTGCCATACTCTAGAATGCCTTGGACTGACCCATTTCCTTTATGCTGACGATATACAAATTCTGATCCCCATACAGAATACTCTGGAAGAAACATATGATAAAACAGCCACCTACCTTGCAGAAATAAAAAAACAATTAGATGACCTGAAACTAATAATAAACATTGATAAAACGGAATTAATCATACTAGACAAAAATAAAAATAACTCACTCATGAAGCCTCTCATTACAGAGAATCCAAAAACGTTACTCTCACCTGTCACCCATACACGTAATCTGGGAATCACCATTGACAAGGAACTTTCATTCAAACCCCACATAACCAACAAGATTAAAGAAGGATACCACAAACAACTGACACTCAGACGTCTTAAACCATTCCTCACACAGGATGATTTCAGAACAGTGCTCTGACAAATCCAGGAGTATTAAAAGGTAACTTTGTCCTTTGTCGAATAGGGATGTGAATCGTGTCCTCGATCGTCTTAACGATCGATTTCGGCTGGGAGGGGGAGGGAATCGTATTGTTGCCGTTTGGGAGGGTAAAATATCGTGAAAAATCGTGAAAAATCGTGAAAAATCTAAAAATCGCAAAACCGGCACATTAAAACCCCCTAAAACCCACCCCCAACCCTTTAAATTAAATCCCCCACCCTCCCGAACCCCCCCCCAAATGACTTAAATAACCTGCGGGTCCAGCGGCGGTCCGGAACGGCAGCGGTCCGGAACGGGCTCCTGCTCCTGAATCTTGTTGTCTTCAGCCGGCGCCATTTTCCAAAATGGCGCCGAAAAATGGCGGCGGCCATAGACGAACACGATTGGACGGCAGGAGGTCCTTCCGGACCCCCGCTGGACTTTTGGCAAGTCTCGTGGGGGTCAGGAGGCCCCCCACAAGCTGGCCAAAAGTTCCTGGAGGTCCAGCGGGGGTCAGGGAGCGATTTCCCGCCGCGAATCGTTTTCGTACGGAAAATGGCGCCGGCAGGAGATCGACTGCAGGAGGTCGTTCAGCGAGGGTTCCGGCGCCTCGCTGAACAACCTCCTGCAGTCGATCTCCTGCCGACGCCATTTTCCGTACGAAAACGATTCGCGGCGGGAAATCGCTCCCTGACCCCTGCTGGACCTCCAGGAACTTTTGGCCAGCTTGTGGGGGGCCTCCTGACCCCCACGAGACTTGCCAAAGTCCAGCGGGGGTCCGGAAGGACCTCCTGCCGTCCAATCGTGTTCGTCTATGGCCGCCGCCATTTTTCGGCGCCATTTTGGAAAATGGCGCCGGCTGAAGACAACAAGATTCAGGAGCAGGAGCCCGTTCCGGACCGCTGCCGTTCCGGACCGCCGCTGGACCCGCAGGTTATTTAAGTCATTTGGGGGGGGTTCGGGAGGGTGGGGGATTTAATTTAAAGGGTCGGGGGTGGGTTTTAGGGGGTTTTAGTGTGCCGGCTCACGATTCTAACGATTTATAACGATAAATCGTTAGAATCTCTATTGTATTGTGTTCCATAACGGTTTAAGACGATATTAAAATTATCGGACGATAATTTTAATCGTCCTAAAACGATTCACATCCCTATTGTCGAATCCTCGAAGAACTGTATCATTAAGTGAGAGGAGTAATGTTTCCGCGCTTAGGTTTTTTCTGAAACCAAATTGTGTGGGGTGAAGTATGTTGTTCGTTTCTAAGTATTCTGATAGTTGGGAGTGAATGATTTTTTCTATGATTTTTGCAATGAAAGGTAGATTAGATATGGGTCTGTAGTTTTGGATGTTTTCCGGATCTAGGTTGTTCTTCTTTATTAATGGTTTGATGATTGCACATTTTAGGCATTCAGGATATATCCCTTCAGTGAGGGAGAGGTTGACTATGTCCGTTAATGATTTTATTATTGCGATATCAAGTAGTTTAATTGTTTGTATGGGGATGCTGTCAATCGGGTAGTTTGCTGGGTTCATTTTTCTGATTATTTTTTTGGATTTCAAGTGATGAGGCAAGGTCAAATTCATTCCAGTATGTTGTTGTTATTTCCAGAAGTGGTATAGGAAATTGGGTGTGTGAAGTGTTATTGATGTTAGAGTTGTTTATTAGTTTTCTGATTTTTTCAGTAAAGAATTCTGCAAAGTCATTGCTTTTGTTTGCGTTTGGAGGTGCTCTTGTTTCATTGGATGATTTGATGAGGTTTTTTACTATGGTGAAAAACATTCTGGGGTTCTGTTGGTATTTGATTATTTTGGTCGAGTAGAATTCTTTCTTTTTATTGTGGATAAGTTTTTTGTAATTTGCTAAATGGGATCAGTATGCATTGAGTGATGAAGAAGTTTTATTCTTGCACCAGCATCTTTCTTTTTTCCTGAGTTCTCGTTTAGCTGATTTTATGGTGTCGTTGAACCATTGATTGTTATATTTAGGATTCTTTAATGTTTTTGTGATGATTGGGTTTGCTTTATCAGCTATCAATTTGATAATGTTTATCCATAATGTTGTTGCTGTTTCAGTGTTTGTAAGATCAATATTCTTGAGTTCGTCTTGGAGGGCCCTCAACATGCATTTGCATGTTGAGGGCGCTATTAGGTGCCGCGGGTTGGATGCGTGTTTTCCTCCCCTTACTAAATAAGGGGTAAGGGAAAACACGCGTCCAAGGGCAGGTTAACAGTGCTCTCCGTTGGAGCGCACTCTACTGTATCGGCCTGCAAGTTAAAAACAAGACAAAAGTCACAGAAGTATATTGGGGTGATGTGGAGAGGTCTGCATTTGCTTCCAAAAGAGGGTATCCATCCAAAGTCTGAGAATTGAAGAACCAATCCAAGGAGATACAGAATGCAGGTACTCAAGGAAGAGTCTTGTAAAAGCAACAGAGAAGCCCTCAATTGCTTTTATGAAGTCCTTGAGGGCAAGGGAGTTCAATTGGATATTAGGATTTTTATAAGGTGAATTTTGAAAGCCAGAAATGCTCCTAAATTGGGAGATGGCATGTAGCCATACACATATCTACCCAATTTTATTAGCCGCCCACATGTGCACACAAGTACCAATGCACAAATATCTCACATCGGGAAAAAAGGGGTGGAATGTGGGGAGTGCATGGGCATTCTGAGGCAGGGCTAAAAGATATTTGTGCAAGTCATTATGCACCTGGATGTACACTCAGGCATAGCTGAGTGCAAATTTACTTCTACCTTGGAGGAGGTGTAAGTCTTTATAAAACTATTTCCAGGCATCTCTGAAGAGTTTGAAGGGTCTGGGTTAACTGGAAGGAGTTCAGTTAAAGAACCAGGAAAGTTTCGAGGACCTATCTCTAGACTAAACAAGCTGGTTGTTGAACTGGTGAAACTGGTCATGGGCTGGACACACATCTGTTATAAATTTTCCTCACTTGTGTGTCCCAAAGCCGACTTATGCTGCTGTCTGCCACAAGCTTAAAATTAGGAGCACACATAAACACACAAGGGCTATTTATAACATGTATGCATATGTGTGCACACGATATAAAATTGCTGCATATCTGACCATGTGCCCATATACACATGTATATGGGCATGTATATGGGCACCCGCATGCCCGTTTGAAAATTACCCTCTGAGTGTTGTATTTTTTTATGAAACTTTTAAATGACTATACATTTTTATTTTGTACTGTAATTGCAGGAAAAGGGTTTTTATCTACCAATATCATTATCAAAGAAAACTTTTTTTCTTTTTACAAAAACGTTTCTTAGTGTTTTGACAAAAGAAATCCCAGGACTTCAGTAAGTTTGCCAGAATTCAACAGTTCCCAGTCATAATTTAATAAAAACAAAAATGGCACCTGATCAAGGCCAACAGCAGTCTTTGCCTTCCACTTTTTCATAATGGGAAAAAGGGAGCAAGTTCAAAATGGTTCCAGGTCAGTGACCTGGCATTACCTAGTAGAAAATCACAATTGACAGAGCCCAAAGGAGTGGCTCTTATTATTCTTAGTGGAAAAACCTTAAAACCCAGATGTGAAGGAATATAAATTCCCAGTTGGTAGCTGTCAACCAATGGCCACTTGTAGCTTGTACCAATGGCTCTTTGCAGTGAAAGAACTGCCAGTTTGTAATTAGTGCTCAGATATATCCAGGTTTTCTATTTATGATGTGGTTTGTTTACTGTGTCTATTGTTTTCCTTTTACAGTTTATATATTGTTTCTCCATTTTGGGGATTTTTTCATTCTTTCCTCTGTTTCCCTAAATACAGGTGCTTAAAGAAGCATACATTTAACAACACCACATGTCTGCCATGAATATTGCAAGTCTCCAAAAGGGGCTACAGTTGCCTACACATAACTCACTAGGGATGTAAATTCATCAAAAACAATTGCAAAAAAAATACAACAAATGAGCAATTTTTAGTTTGTTTCGAATGGAACAAACTATAAATTACCTCCGATCCAACAGAAGATTTATTTATTTTTTTATTTATTTTTATGTTTATTATGATTTATTAACTATTTTCATGAAGGAAATTCACTCAAGGAAGAGTTTATCAGCTTAGATATGCCTGTGCAATGAATGTACTAAGTTACTACTTAACATTTCTATAGCTCTACACAACATACGCAGCACTGTAAAAAAAGAGTTATGGTAAATATACAGCAAAAATGTGTTAGTCTATCCATGAAACATGTTTGAAATGTTATGGTTTACAAGTAATCTGAATTTATGGGGAAGCATTGTTTTGTCACATAAGTAATCCTTATAGGCCTTTTTGCTTACTTAAGAATGCTCATTTATGATGAGATGCACTCTTTAGTTTTCCACTTTGTTTCTCTTTGAAAATTAGCTAGTATAAAGTATAAGCATTCAAATGCCATACATACTTTGCACCTGCTATTTATGTGGGCTGTCGAGTAGGGTAGAAGAGTGCATTCATACATAGGGGTAGATTTTAAAAGGAGCGCGCGTGGCGTACATGTGCGCACACTACCCGGCGTGCGCACATGTACACCCGATTTTATAACTTGCGCGTGCAGGCGTGCACAAGTTATGAAATCAGGGGTTGGTGGGTGCAAGGGGGTGCACAATTGTGCACCTTGCATGCACTGAGCTGCACTGCCTTGCCTCGTTCCCTTCCCCCTAACCTGACCTTCCCACCCCTTCCCCTAACCTTTCCTCCCCGTAGCTCTACTCTAACCCCCACAAAATTTTTATTTACCTTTTGCGCCTGCCGGCAACCTGCCAGCACACAATACTCCAACACAGCGGCAATAGCTGCTCTGTCAGAGGCCTCTGGGACCTCTCCCGCCCAGCCCCTGGACCACCCCTTTTGTAAAGCTCTGGGACTTACACCCATCCCGGGGCTTTACACGCATTGCCGGGCCTTTTTAAAATAGGCCCGGCGCGCGTAACCTTTTAAAATCCGGCCCATACTTTTTCCCTTCCCGACCTGAACAACACCCCCCACTTCAAATGCTTCTTTTTAACCTGCCTAAAAGTAAATGTGCTATGAAAGCCCCCACATGCTTTTATCCTTACAGAGGAGTGAAATTATCAGCCAGGCCAATTCACCCAGTTAAATTGCTGGAAATCTCATTCCATATTGATTAGGGTAATAATGAGGCAGAAGATTTTCATTAGTTTTTAATGTTCAGATCCTCAGAACATAATGAAAATCTGCATAAATAAAGGGCCTTGCATGTTTAATTGCTAAGTGCAAAAAAATGCCAGTATTCTTTCTATAAGTGCCACCACAAGGCAAGGATTTAGTTTAATAAATATAACTCTGTCCATATACAACATGATATTGGGTATAGAATGTTGTGATTCTGCTTCTGGGAGGGCCCCACAAGTGGCCTCACTCACCACTCAATGATGCTGTCTCTGCTTTCTTGTGTGACTGGAGCACCACTGTCCCCAATACAGCCTGCGCCTGGCCGCCATTTTCTGTGGCTGAAAGGTGCCGCAGACACTGCCTGATGCTGTCCTGGTCTTTGCAGCCTGAGGGCCACCGACTTCTACCCCCGATCCTACCGGTGTTTTCCTAGACGCATGCGTGCCTCTGCATAAGATTTAAAAGGAACTCGGTGAGAAAAGTCCCTCCTATTTTGTCCTTCCTGCAACCCTATAAAAGGTCTCTTCAGCCAGTTCTTCAGGGTCTTTGCAAATATCTGCTAGCACTTTCAAGGTCCTCCATGTTTCCTGTTTCCTGTTTCTGGTCTCCTGGTTCCTATGGACTCTTCGCCTTGTTCCTGGTTCCAAGCCTTCATTCTGTTTAGAGTCTTCAGAATCTTCGTTGCTGGTTCAAGTCTTTTCAAGTCTTTCCTAGTTTCTGAGTCTAAGTTCTGAGTTCCTGAATCCAAAGTCTGAGTCCTAGTTCCTGAGTCTGAGTTTCGAGTTCCTGAGTCTGAAGTCTGAGTTCCTAGTTCCTGAGTCTGAGTTCCCAGTTCCTGAGTCCATAGTCTGAATCTGAGTTCCTGAGTCTTGTCCCTGGTCTTCAGAGTTCTTGTTCCAGCTTCCATCTTGTTCAAAGCCCTTGAGTCCAGTGCCTGCGCCACTATTGGTGTGGTCTGTGGCCAGCCCTCTCTCAGAGCCTTTGTCATGTTTCCAAGTCCTGAGCCTTCATCATGTTCCAAGTCCTGAGCCTTCACATGCCCAAGTTTCAGTATCTTGTCCATGTCTCCAGAGTCATGTTCTGAGTTTTCAACCTCTGTCTGTCCTCATGCTCAAACCACTTCCAAGCAGCAGTCCAAAAGGGCTTTTGAGTGGCCAGAAGGCTATTCCAGAGACCAGCATTGTGTGCTGGGTCTCAGTTCCTGGTGTGCATTGGACGTCTGAGTGTTCCTATGCCAAGCTAAGCGTATTCCTGTTTCTAAGCCAGGAGAATTCCTGTTTCAACCAGCCAGTGCCAGGATGTGTTCGCTCACTAGCAGCGTAGACCATGGCCAGCCCCAGGGTTGTACAAGTTGTGTTACAGCATAGAGACTCACACTTTTGAATGTCCACCCACGCTTGCAACATAGAAGGTCCAGGTATTATGGTATTTCTTAACACGTTAGTGTAGTCAAAATGTCATTAAATATGCATATATCGCTACCAGTGTGCAATAAAAATAGCATATTGTCAGGAATGCAAACATTTTTCTAGAAATCAATGATGTCTATCCAAAAAGAAAACAAATTATTTTTGCTTGCAGCCCAAGAAGGGTAAAGCGACAAAGATAGATTTCATCTTTTACTTTTTAAATGTATAAATTACAGTTCTTATTTGACTTTCTCACAAATTATCTCAAAATGTTTTGTGGTTGACCTCTAGTAAATGATGGTTAAAAAAAGACCATCTAGCTCATCCAGTAGTCCATCTTATTCCTGACTACCTTCTAAAGGATATATCCCAGCTGCCAAGCATAGATTGTGACTGTTCTTAAGATATCACTCCTTACCCAGGAAGTGCTTGCCATTTTCCTCTTTTGTTCTCTACTATCTTGGGCCAATGAACACAAAGATCTTTATGTTTCCTTCAACCCCAGCACCTCCCCTTTCCTCATCTAAACACAAAATTTTGCAAAAATCTAAACAGCTTTAAATGTTTCAGTAAGTGTAAACTCAAGTGAAATTAATATTGAACTCATCTGTGGGAAATTTAAATAGCAACTGTACTGTGTAGATCATCCACCAAGCATGTAAAATGGTAATAAAGAATTAAGATATTAAATATCCTGTTCCACAATAGTTTGTTATAAACATTAAATTAAACTAGTAAAAACACCATGCTTTTGATTATGTCTTGCACTTCAAAGCAAAATGTTGCACTGTGTCAAATTTGTAGAAGTTTTATCAGTGATGTTTCTTGGATTCATTACACTCAGTCAAACTTAGAACAGTAAATGTCTGACTATCATTAACTTAGATTTTTTTTTATTGTAACATAAAGAACAGCTAACACAGCAATTAAGATCTCACACTTTTTAAAATAATTAACCATACTGTTTATGTGCTCCTTTCTTGCTTGAGATGCAATCATAATTACAAAACTAATTTTAGATTACTCCTGTAGGTTTACAGATTACAATCCATGGATGTTTCCTTTTTAGGTAAAATCATCCCTAGTTCTTTTATTTGAAACATGAACAGCCTAGAGATATTACAAAAACTTTGATAAATCTTTAGCATAAGAAGATACTAGTACAAAAGTTTCTCTGCTTCTGCCTAGTTACTTCAAAAAGCTATTAATTCTCTTATTAGAATCATCCACTTGTAAATTAATATTCTCCTAGTAATGTCAACAACACAAGATGCATAATCTCTAATAATATCAAGTCATTTCACTAGATTGTCTCTTATACCAGATGGCAATATGACCTTTGTTATTGTTAGTCTAGAGTCATTCCCTCTTTTCTGTCATAAATATACATTACATTTGAATTCTTCCATCATTCATGGTTCTAATTAGGGATGGGAGAACTTGTTCCATTTTAGATCTTAGTACAATGCATTGTTCTGGCTCTGGTCCAACACATATGGGAACTCTAGATTTGCAATACCTATTAGGTTATGAACCCCAGAAATGAGTGTAGGATGTCCACAAATTTAAACAAAGCTTTTTGCTTCATTCATTTATGTTTCCCATTCAAGTCTGTCCTTAAGGGATGTAGTCTCATTGCAGCACTTTATAATTGGCCACATACTTGAATGGAAAACATAAATGAATGAAGCAAAAAGCTTTGTTTAAATTTGTGGACATCCTACACTCATTTCTGGGGTTCATAAATGAAATAAAAAATGAAATAAAATTGGTCTCATTTATTGCATTTTACCTGTTTTTTTTCATATGAATGCACATCCCTAGTAGAGTGCTATTAACTGCCCTGGAAGAGGATGTACCGAATTGCGTAATATAACAATATGGGGTAGATTTTATAAATCTACGCGCGTACGTACTTTTGTTCGCGCACCAGGTGCAAACAAAAGTACGCTGGATTTTATAAGATACGCGCATAGCCGAGCGTATCTTATAAAATCCGGGGTCAGCACGCACAAGGGGGAGCACATTTGTGCAAATTGCGCGCGCCGAGCCCAGCGTGTGCTGCCCGTTCCCTCCAAGGCCGCTCCAAACTCGGAGTGGCCTCAGAGGGAACTTTCCTTCCACATCCCCCCACCTTCCCCCACCTTCCCCTCCCTTCCCCTACCTAACCCACCCCCCCCGGCCCTATCTAACCCCCCCCCACACCTTTGTCTCGAAAGTTACGCCTGCTCGAGGCAGGCGTAACTTTGCGCATGCCGGGCCGGCTGCCATGCACCATGTTCCAGTCTAGGGGCTGGTCCGGAGGCCGCAGCCATGCCCCTGGAATGCCCCTGGGCTGAAACCACGCCCGCAGCGCCGCCTCCGGATGACGTGCCGCCTCGTCACGCCCCCGACACACCCCCGATGCCACGTGGATCACGACACAACCCCCCCCCCCCCCCCCAGGAAAGCCCCAGGACTTACGCGCATCCCGGGGCTTTGCACGTGCCAGAAGCCTATGCAAAATAGGCTCGGCGCACGCAGGGGCGTTTTAAAAGGGTTACGCGCGTACCTTATGTGCGTAACCCTTTTAAAATCCAGCCCTATATGAATAATGTGGTGTTTTACTATGAGAGGAAGAAGAGTAATGGACAGATTTATAGAGAATATTAAGAATGCTAACATCATCATCTGCCTCATATTCTTGCACCACTTCAAGTTCACTTAAGATTTCTTGAATGCAAACATTCCTATTGCTATCATTGTAACTTATTTTGTCAGGGGCATGATTCACCTTTGCAGTTTCTTGCTGCAGCTACCTACCATTGCTGATTCCTGAGAACTGAGCTATAAAAAGAAGCATTCCTGGAATGGATGAGTCAGTTTAGATTTAATCTGAGCACATTTGAACTGTGTAGTAATAAAGTTCTAATAAAATCTCAATCAGCTTTCCTTTATTTGCCAAAATCTGAGTCTGTCCAGTAGGGATGTAAGTGAAAAAAAATCCAGTTTGGTTCATTTGACAAGGTGATTCCTTTCATTCAGTTTAGGACCAAAAAATGTGTTTCTTTTTTTACGTCATGCAGCGATTTGTTTCCCATTAAACTCAAAGGGGGAAGAAAGACATTGCATTTTGGGCTCAACAATTGAGGTTTACTAACCAAGGCCTGGATTTATCAAAATGCGATAAGAAAAGGGGCATGGTTTATACTAATATACAGTTTATTGCAATTTGTGCTAATTACCTATGCAAAGAGCCAAGTTAGCACATATTGCAATAACCTTTTCAGACTGTTGTTTTTCCTGCATTCAACCACTGTTAATGGTGGGTGAGAGAGAGAGAGAGAGAGAGAGAGAGAGAGAGAGAGAGAGAGAGAGAGAGAGAGAGAGAGAGAGAGAGAGAGAGAGAGAGAGAGAGTGAGACTAGCCATAATGTCTTCTCCCTAGATAGGTATTTGTATCCTTTTGGTAGGCCCACCTAGTAACTCGAGGTGAGGTTTAGGTATTAGTGTAGGGGGTTAGGGGCCACTTTGACATTCAACGTGAGACGTACGATGTTGGAGTCCATCAAGCTAGGTTGAGAGAGCATTGGCCAAATCTCATCTTTGGGTGAGTTTCCTCACTCCAAAGGCCATCAAATCTTCACAAGAGACCACTGTTCTGTTCGTACATCTCACGTTGAATGTCAAAGTGGCCCCTAACCCCCTACACTAATACATAAACCTCACCTCTAGTTACTAGGTGAGCCTCCCATAGGGATACAAATACCTATCTAGGGAGAAGACATTATGGCTAGTCTCTCTCTCTCTCTCTCTTTCTCTCTCTCTCTCATACAACAGTCCTTTCAGGAGACATCAAAAAGGTGTAGTTAAAATCTACATTAGGTCTGTACAATAGCGCTTCACAGACTGACTAGCCCACACCATACAATATGGTGCTAAGACATGTTTGCATGCAGTAGCACATTTTGATAAACGAGGGGGCAAGTTTAGTAAAACATACAGAGATCAGCAGCAAAGGGAAGAGTGCACCAAGGGACAGATTTTAAAAGATTTATGCACGTAGGGGAGTTACACGTGCCAGTCCTATTTTCAAAAGGCCCGGCGGTGCACATAAAGCCCCGGGAAGCATGTAAGTCCCAGGGCTTGAAAAAATGGGCAGGGTGGGGCAGTCTGGGGGCAGGGAAGGGACATGGCCAGAGGCCTCTGCAGGGCTGCTGAGCCAGGGGATCGCACGCCGGCAGTTAGCCGGCACACTCAACTTACACCTGCGTAACTTCTACAACAAAGGTACGGGGGGGGGGGTTCTTTAGGGCTGGGGGGTGGGACAGGTAAGGGAAGGGAGGAGAAGGTGGGGGGGGGGGGGGAAGAAAGTTCCTTCCAAGGCCGCTCCGATTTCAGAGCGGCCTCGGAGGGAACGGGGAAAGCCAGCTGGTCTCCCCGAGGGTTCGGCGTGCACAAGTTGCACTAGTGTGCACCCCCTTGCGCACGCCGACCCCTGATTTTATAACATGGGCGTACATGTTATAAAATCTGCCCCCAAGAGTGGGGCAAAATGGTATCAAGAGTGACTTGAATAGCTTAGGTCACCAAAAGAGTAGCAAAGCAATGCCAGCAGTGGCATGATCACCCAAATGCACCTAAAAGGGCAAAGTCAAGTTGTCATCTTTTATTTTTCAAAAAAACCTTTCCAACAGGAGAGTTCAAAATGTGTTACAGGAAGAATTACAAAAAATATTGGGGCATATTTTCAAAGACTTACGCGAGTAGGGGGGTTATGCGTGCCTGGCCTATTTTCAAAAGGCCTGGCGGAGCGAAAGCCCCAGGACGCGTGTATATCCCGGGGCTTTTCTGAATGGGCGGGCAGAGGGTGAGACGGGGCAGGATGGGGGTGGGACACATGGTCAGGGGGCATGACTGGGCAGTCCGGGAGTGGTCCGGGAGGCATGGCCGAGGACTCCAGCACAGGGGGATTGCGCACCGGCAGACAGCTGGCAGGTGTAACTTCCAAAACAAAAGTTTGGGGGGGTTTCTTTAGGGATCCCCGAGGGCTTGACGCGTGCTATTTGCACTAATGTGCACCCCCTTGTGCACGACGACCCCTGATTTCATAACATGCGCGCGGCTGCATGTGCATGTTATAAAATCAGGCGTACATTTGTGTGCACCGGGTTGCATGCACAAATGTTCGCCCACAAGTATGTTTTAAAATCTGCCCCATTACATATAGAATATGTTAATGTGATAATACAACAAACAGTGCAAATATTTCAGGCACAGAATACAAATCTAATAAATATGACAAATATTAGAACAATTTCAGAAGTCAACTTGTGACCATACTATTGTTAATACTGTAAGGGTATATATCAGAGTAGAGGGTACTTATAAGATGTGGGGAGTTTATACAGATTTTCTACGGTTCATGCAACTGATTAGGACTGAAAGCTGCTTAAAAATGCCAGGTTTTAACCAATGTTTTGAAGGATAGGAGATCTGAAGCAAGTCTAAGATAGGGCAGTTGGGAGTTCCACAGAGTTGGGGAAGATTCTGCAATGGTCCTCTTTTTGGTACCAGTGAGGTGAATTGTTTTAAGGGAGATGAACTGTTACGTAGGTCTGAGATAATGAGCAAGCCAGTAAAAAAGGGGTAAGAGAACAGTTGAGATATGAAGGTGCCAGGCCTTGGAAAGATTTCTTGGTTAGGACCAGGATTTTGAATTTCATATGGAAGAGTGTAGGAAGTCAGTTCAGAGTTTTCAGGACTGGCATTTTTGATTGCTTCTGTTTTAATTCCTAACCATTAGGGTTATTCATCAAGCAATGTTAAGGCTCTAACGTGCATTATATCACATATATACCTGATGTGCATGATATTTTGCATGTCCTCGCCCAGTAGCCCTCCCATAGTACAATAACCTTCTTTGCATGTGATTTGCAAGCATGAATAATGCAAATGCATGCAAAGAAGATCATTACTAGGCAACTTGATGCAAATATTTTATTGTGGCTTTCCTCCCAAGAAAGTGTTAGTTGTGTGGCAGGAGGCCCAGGAACCTAATGTGGGTCCTGAGACTCATGTCACACATTTAAAGTGGCAGGGGCTTTACACGCATCGCCGGGCCTTTTGAAACAGGCCTGGCAGGTCAAACAGGGAGACTGACCCCCATTTCAACCTGGGGCCACCAGTCAAGGCAGCCCAAACTCTCTTAAAATAAAAATGTTTAAAATATGTGTGTGGCAGTGGTTGTAACAGGCCCCCTCGATGCCTAAGCCCCCTGCCCCCACATATTCAATGCCCCTCTCCCCTATCCCCAGGACCTCTGAAGCCGCAGCCCCTGCCCCCTAGCCCCTCAACAGTCAAAGCCCTCCATCCTGGCTCACCCAAATATGTGGGAGAAGGGAATGTTCCTTCATGGAGCCAGACGATGGGAGTAGGGGGGCTTTGACTATGCAGAGGGTGGGGTGCTTGGACATCGGGAGGCCCCTGTCATGCACATAGATTAAACTTTTTTTCATTTTGGGGGAGTCGGGGCCGCCTCGACCTGAAGTCTTGGTTGAAACAAGAGTCAGCAACTACCCCACTGAACCTCCCTGTTTGGCCACAGTTCATTTTTTGGCAGCCAGCAGCCCTTTAAGTTGATGGTGGTCTTGTGAGTTTGGGGCTGCCATCACATTAAAGGGTCACTCTACCCATTATTCTGTGTCATGGTGTTTTGCCTCAACACATAAGAATACACCATCCAGCCGCAATTTGGTTTCGGGAGAGCGGCTCCATTACCGTGTTGAAACACCTGTGCAAGTGAGATCCCTCCTGTGAGAGGTCATCGTGGCTTGATAAATCTAGATGCATGTTCTGTATGAGCTGTGGCTGGTAGTTTAAGGTGTTGGGAAGGCCAATGCAGTTTGAGTAGTTAGCGGAGGAAGCATTGTGGTCTAGAGATGTGAATCGTTTTCCATATCGTCTTAACGATAGAAATCATGTGGCAGGGCAAGAAAATCGTGTTAGGCACGATTTTTTAGTTAAAAAATCGTTAAAAATCGTTTTTTCCGATAAGTGCGCACTAACTCGAGTTAGTGCGCACTAACTGGGAGTTAGTGCGCACTAACTGAAAATGATACAATTTGACACTTTTCAGGTCAGTTAAGGTCAGTTTAGGAATGAATATGTATTCCTATTGGCTGCCCTCTTATTTATTCATGTTACCAAGCTTCCCACTGACAGTATATGGGGGATGGGAAATGGAAACAGTTGGTAGCTTGACAAAACAAGTAATGTGATCAGTCAATGTGACTAGAACTTGTGCCCTAACCCTGATACCAGGGGTATTGTGATCTTCCTGCACACAGTGCCCTATCCCTATTAATACCAGGAGTGTTGTGATCTTCCTGCACACAGTGCCCTATCCCTATTAATACCAGGAGTGTTGTGATCTTCCTGCACACAGTGCCCTAACCCTGGCACCAGGGGTGTTGTGTTCTTCCTGCACACAGTGCCCTATCCCTATTAATACCAGGAGTGTTGTGATCTTCCTGCACACAGTGCCCTAACCCTGGCACCAGGGGTGTTGTGATCTTCCTGCACACAGTGCCCTATCCCTATTAATACCAGGAGTGTTGTGATCTTCCTGCACACTGTGCCCTAACCCTGACACCAGGAGTGTTATGATCTTCCTGCACACAGTGCCCTATCCCTGGCACCAGGGGTGTTGTGATCTTCATGTACACAGTGCCCTATCCCTATTAATACCAGGAGTGTTGTGATCTTCCTGCACACAGTGCCCTATCCCTAATACCAGGGGTGTTGGGATCTTCTTGCACACATCCCGGTATCAGGGATAGGGCACTGCATGCAGGAAGATCACAACACTCCTGGTATCAGGAATAGGGCACTTTGTGCAGGAAGATCACAACACCCCTGGTATTAGGGATAGGGCACTGCGTGCAGGAAGATCACAACACTCCTGGTATTAATAGGGATAGGGCACTGCATGCAGGAAGATCACAACACCCCTGGTATCAGGGATAGGGCACTGTGTGCAGGAAGATCACAATACCCCGGAGGAGTGAGGGTCAGGCAGCTCCCCCCTGTCTGTGAAGCCAGCCTCTCACTAGTAATGCAGGGAGGGAGCTGTCTCAGACTTCACCATCCTCCCCCCCCCCCCTCACCCACACACCATTCACTAGCTGGGACATGGGGGAAGTCAGGAGTGAGGGTCAGGCAGCTCCCCCCTGTCTGTGAAGCCAGCCTCTCACTAGTAATGCAGGGAGGGAGCTGTCTCAGACTTCACCATCCTCCCCCCCCTCACTCACACACCATTCACTAGCTGGGACATGGGGGAAGTCAGGAGTGAGGGTCAGGCAGCTCCCCCCTGTCTGTGAAGCCAGCCTCTCACTAGTAATGCAGGGAGGGAGCTGTCTCAGACTTCACCATCCTCCCCCCCCCCCTCACCCACACACCATTCACTAGCTGGGACATGGGGGGAAGTCAGGAGTGAGGGTCAGGCAGCTCCCCCCTGTCTGTGAAGCCAGCCTCTCACTAGTAATGCAGGGAGGGAGCTGTCTCAGACTGGTATCAGGGATAGGGCACTGAGTGCAGGAAGATCACAACACCCCTGGTATCAGGAATAGGGCACAGGTTCTAGTCATATTGACTGATCACATTACTTTTTTTGTCAACTACCAACAGTTTTCATTTCCCATCCCCCCAACCATCACCTCAGTTGGAACCTTGGTAACATCAATAGATAAGAGGGCAGCCAGCCAATAGGAATACATATTCATTCCTAACTGACCTTTACTGACCTGGATAGTGTCAATAATTTGTATCATTTTCTGTTAGTGTTCCTGAGTTTCCATTTCCATTTCCCATCCCCCCAACAATCACCTCAGTGGGAACCTGGTTAACATCAATAGATAAGAGGGCAGCCAGCCAATAGGAACACATATTCATTCCTAACTGACCTTTACTGACCTGGAAAGTGTCAATTTGTATCATTTTCAGTTAGTGCGCACTAACTCGAGTTAGTGCGCACTAACTCGGAGTTAGTGCGCACTAACTCGGAGTTAGTGCGCACTAACTCCCGTTAGTGCGCACTAACACGATTTAACGATTTTTAACGATAAATCGTTAGAATTTCTATTGTATCGTGTTCTATAACGATTTAAGACGATATTAAAATTATCGGACGATAATTTTAATCGTTAAAAAACGATTCACATCCCTATTGTGGTCTATCAATCACTTAAAGATCAGAATAGTGCAGTTCACACTGCATGCCTTTCTTCCTATTTTGCATGGTTGGCCAGTAGGGATCTTGCCAGACAAAATTTGTGTGGTGGCTCAGGAAGCATCTGGAATTACTATCGGCATCTCACATAGCCAGGATAGATAATGTGCAAGAGATTTTCTCAATTGACTACAGCTGGATCCCAGAGAATGGGAGCTGTTGGAGGAAGCAATATGTCTCATCTGTTGCAAATGGGACAGACCCCAAATAGATTTGATGGCAACTCAGTGAAATGCCAAGGCACCATGCTTCTTTAGTCACAGAAGAGAACACGGAGCAAAAGGGGTCGATACCTTGGTTCTTCCTTGGTCGCGGGGTATTCTCCTGTATATGTCTCCGCTGTGGCCTCTGGTGGGCAAAATATTGTGGCAGGTAGAGATTCATCTAGGAGCGGTGATTCTAGTGGTGCCAGAGTGGCCTCAGTGGCCATGGTTGCAGATCTAGTCAATCTAGTGGTGGACAGGCCATTGCAGCTCACTGATCTACCAAAGCTTCTTTACCAAAGTCCCATATTTTCAGATCAGGTAGCTCACTTATGTCTCACAGCTTGGTTTTTGAGAGGAAAAACTTAAGAGGGAAGGGATAGAAAGACTAGAAAGACTTCCACCTCCTTGGAATATGTGAGGGTCTGGAAAGTTTTTTAGGCTTGGTGCGCAGAGCATGGGGTTGAACCTACTCAAACATCTGTACCACATATTTTGACCTTTTTGCAAAGAGGATCAGTGAAGAGTCTAACCTTTAACTCCCTCAGAGTTCAGGTGCTGGCTTTGGGCTGCCTTCAAGGGAAAGTGCAGGGAGCAGCCCTAGCAGTACATTCTGATGTGGTGTGTTTTCTCCAGGGGGTGAAGTATTTGCATCCTCTGGTACAGAAGTTGTTTCCCCTCCTAGAGCCTTAACTTGGTCCTTAAGGGAATGTGTGTGGCTTCGTTCAAGCCTTTTAGAAGGGCAACTATGAAAGATCTTACTGTAAAGGTTGTTTTTCTGGTGGCAATTTGTTCTTCTAGAAGAATTTGGGAACTTCAGACTTTGTTATGTAGGGATCCTTTTTTGAGGATTACGGACTCTGGAGTCTCATTGTGTGTGGTCCCTTCCTTCCTGCAGAAGATGATATCATCATTCCACTTGAGTCAATCAGTGGAGCTTCTAGCTCTCCCATACCTGGATGCATCAGTGCCTCACACAAGAGAGTTGAGACTCTTGGATGTAAAGGGGGCATTGTTGTGGTATCTTAAAGTTACTAATAGCTTCTGGCTGCCAGATCATCTTTTTCTGCAATTGAGTGGTGCAAAAAAGGGACATAAGGCTTCAAAATCCACCATAGCACAGTGGTTGAAGGAAGCAATAGGTTTGGTGTACATCTATCAAGGTTGTCCTATCCCTGAGGGTTTAAGGTCTCACTCTACTCAATCACAGGTGGTGTTTTGGGCCAAATGTCAACAGGTATTGCCACAAGAGATTTGTAGGGCAGCTACTTGGAAGTCGTTGTACACTTTTGCCAGACATTATCATCCAGATGTTCAAGTTCCTGAGGACATGGACTTTGGTGAAAGTGTACTTCAAGCAGGACTCTTGCAATCCCACCCTGTTTACGGAAGCATAGGTACATCCCAGAGTCTGGACTGATCTGGGTACGTACAAGGAAAGGAAAATTGGTTCTTACCTGCTAATTTTTGTTTCTGTAGTACCACAGATTAGTCCAGAGTCCCACCCAGTTGATGTGGGGAGAATTGAGAGACCACTTGATCTATTATTGCAAATAGGCTGTGGAATGGCCCAGGTTTTGTTTGGTTCCTCAAGTTGTTAAGGTTGGAAAGGTTTTTTTTCCATTATAAGATTCCTCTTCCTACTGCTCTTTTGGGGAGAAGTGATTATATTACTTGTAGTTATGTTCATTGGTACCTTGGCTTGGGACTGCAGGTGGCACACTAGGTTATGTGGCAGTATCAACAAAACTTCCTCTGTTTCCATCTGCTGGAAGGGAGGGAAGACCTAGAAGTCTGGACTGATCTGTGGTACTACAGGAATGAAAATTAGCAGGTAAGAACCAATTTTCTTTTTTTTTTGCATCATGCTTTTTATCTGTTTAAATGTCCCAGGAGATCACAACTTCATTCTCTACAATTCTCTCAGGATCATGATTCCAGCCCTTTTCTGGTACAGTTCTGTTATATAGTTCTTACACCTTTTCCAGTTGATGAGCTATGACACCTTATTATGTGCATTTTTGCATACAGGTCTTCTGTCATCGTATTTGGCATTCAGTGATGAGGTGTGAAACCTAACTGTTTCTAGTTATGTTGTACTGAATCTGAAGTTATCTGCTTACTTACTTTGATTTTTTTTTCTATGCTGGCTGTAAATCATCTTGTCTGTACCCTACTATCCTGTGCTCTTTCTAATTACCAATCATTCATCCTGAGATTCAAGGGTATCAATTTTAGCCATTCCTGAGTCAGATTTTGATCAGGGGCAGATTTAAGTTGATGATGCCCATAGGCAGTGGACTTAAGATAAGGGGTTCCTTCCTTTTCTCCCCTTGGGGAATCCAAGTTTTTGGACTCCTTTAGAATTTGGTACTTACATTGCCTATGCCTAAATCCAGCCCAGATTCTGAACCATGTGAGGTTGCTGAAGCAACCCTCTATATTTCTTACTGTATTTGTACTTTTGCCAATTGGTTTTGTTTGTTTGCTGCTCAGATTCTTTTAAGTGTTCTTTTCTCTTATTTTACAAATTCTCTTGCTTCTTTCCCTTTATGTGCTGGTAGATTTTCACTCATTCCTTTCAGCCATCGAAACAATAATTCAAGCTTAAGCTATTATCAGCTATTTACTTTCATACTTCAGCATTTTTTGAATATTTAGATCTGTTGATGCCATTAGATATGCTTAAAGGTCTATAACAACAGTTATATATATATATATATAAATATATATATATACAGAATAACCCCCAAAACAATTTTTGGAGAAAGGAAAAAAACACTTTTTAACTTACAGAGAAAATCATACCACAAATCCTTCAATGAATATAAAAACAATGTATTTATTTCAAAACCATTAAAACAACCTGATTTATATATATATATATATATATATATATATATATATATATATATATATATATATATATATATATATATATAATCTATTTCTTTAAGACCTTTACCGCCATCAGATTTGGAGCATAGCCTACAGCCTAGCCTTGGCATACACTGATTCTTATAGATTACTTGATGAGAATGGAAAAGTTTTCTTGTTCTTTCAGCCAACTGTTTAAGATCTTTATCATGCCAGTCTATTATCCCAAAACTATAGAAGGGTGCAGAAACTGCAAAATTGATTGGTAGTCTGTATCTTATTTCATGGTGTTAAAACACTTTTCAAAATCAATTTCAATCTCCTATAGTAATCTTTACTGGTCTTTTCTCTCAGCAACTTGTGCTGAATTGTTGCACCTTCATCCTCCCCTACATATTTATATATGCTTTCTTGCTCATGCTTTTTTATAATACAGTCCTGAGTCAGAGAGATGTTTTCAGTTTTGTTTAATTTCCCCTTATAGTTGGCTTAGCATATTTAAAGGTGAAATGTTATCTTGATGTCATCTGATAAGCTCTTTACTAATCTGAATTGTTCCACTAAATGACAATCACATGAGCTGTAAAGCTACAAGTCATCTATAAATAGTAGGGTGATGTCTGTGGATCATTAGTATCTCTGGATTAAAGTAAAATCCATAGCCCAAAGAGCTGAGTGTTCAGTGGGATCAGTGCTAGGCAAAAACAAGAATGGTGAAAAGGAATCTCCCCTATATACTCTTTGCTGGATTTGATATTAGGAATAACATATTGTCCATATTTTTAATTCACATGGAGTAAACTCTTCCACATTCTTGGGGCAAATTTTGGGTACTCAGTCAGTCCAGAATTCACTCTGTACTTTTTAAGGCAATGTATTACCTAAGAGTGTGGCAAACTATCAAAAGCTTTTTTTTTTAATTTATCTTTTTATAATCTACCCATGCTATAATGCGGTTTTGACCTGCCTTACAGCTGGTCATGATGACTTTATTTAGCATCAACTTGTCTTTGGTTCCATATGCTCCTCTTCTGTTGCCTGTTTGTTCTGTTGCCATGATATTATTAATATCCAAGTGATTTTACATTCTATATGCATCTATTGCAGTGAACAACTTGTAGATTGTAGGGAGGCACATTATTGGTTGATTGTTTTTGGGGATGTTGCTTGGGCTTCCATTGGCAACATCCCCAAAAACCTTTGAGGTGTTAATTCTGGTTGTATGATAAGGATATGCATACATTTGAAACAAATTGGTTAAATGCAACAAATGAGGTCATTTTCATTGCATTCATGGATCCTGTGATGATCAAGGAAAGGTTAGACAGGACATAGGGAGAAAGCTGCCTCACACAGAAAACCACAGGAAGGTATAGGTAGGACATAAAAAAACATTTGGAGTCCCAGGAAGCCCTTAAAACATCTTAAGACTACATTTCTCAGAGAGTCTGGCTTTTCTTAGGACTCCTGGGAGCCTAAACATGAAGCAACCAGGCAGGAGGGGGTGTGGTCAGGGCTTCCCATGGGTACCCTTGGTGACTTTGTTTGGGGTGGGACAGGGACCCAGGTGGAGGAAGGAGATTACAGAGAGCATCCAAAGCTGATGGAAGTAGAGTTATCCACTGAAACAGAGGAGAAGCCAGAGCTGTTTGGACACCTCAGAGTAAACAGGAATGAAGGTGAGACCTCAGGCTTGAGTCCCTATAAGCCAAAGTCTAAAAAGTTGCAAAATGCCAAGAGAATTTTCCAGTTGAATGGCATCTGGGCTCTGCGGCAGGTGTGGGGAGGTTGATTCCAGCAGAGCCTCTTAAGTTGGCTCTGTGTAAAAAGAAAAGCACAAAAAAGAAAAAAAACAGTGTTTTGTTTCCTACTTAGAACTTGATTGAAAAAAGAGCCGCTCTATAGCAGTGCCTTGAGCCTTTCCAGGCACTGCTGTTTCTTTGCAACAAGCCAATCTGAATAAAAAAGACAAAAAAAACACTGGGCTTTGCTGTTTCAGGCCGATGCAATATAGTGCACCCAGCCAAGCGCACAGCTTTACACACTCTTGGACACGCGTTTGGTTGCATGTCCAATACCCCTTATGCAATAAGGGGGTCATTTTCAAAGGAGTTACGCATGTAAATGTGACATAGTATCGTAGCAATTTTCAAAAGCTATTTACTCGAGTAAAGTGCACTTACTTGAGTAAATCCTATGGACAATTCAATGGCATATATTGTAGCAATTTTGAAAAACCCACTTACTTGAGTAAAGTGTATTTACTCGAGCAAAAACCAGTTTTGCTCGAGTAAATGCTTTTTAAAATCTACCCCTTAGGGGATTAGCGAATTCAAAATGTGCGTCCAAACTAGCATGTAGCTATTAGCACTCATCACCTGTAAATTCATATTGATGAGGTTATTAGCTATTACCCACCTATGCAAAAAGAAAATGTGCACCCAGGGGGTAATTTTCAAAAGGAGTTACATGCGTAAATGTAGCTACTATTGTAGCAATTTTCAAAAGCCATTTTCTCAAGTAAAGTGCACTTATGTGAGTAAATCCTATAGACAAGTCAATGGCATATATTGTAGCAATTTTCAAAAACCCACTTACTCAAGTAAAGTGAATTTACCCCAGTAAACCTGGTTTTTACTCAAGTAAATGCTTTTTAAAATCAGGCCCCCAATGCATACATTTTTACTCTCAAAAATTAATGCCTGCCCCGGAGCAGGCATTAATTCTTGAGGAACCCCTAAAGTTAACAGAAAAGCAGAAAATAAAATACCACTTTTCTGTAGTATCTCTGACTTAATATCATGGTGATATTAAGTCTGAGGAACCAAAAAAAGGAGTAATGGAAAAATTTTTTTAAAAAGAAATAAAACATTTCTATGGTCAGGTTAGAAAAATGGATGCTCAATTAAGGAGCGTCCATTTTCCTAACTGCACTGACAGCTACCTTTCCTAGGTGCCCAATGCCGAGGAGGCACTAGGGACACACAATTTACCTTAGTGCCTCCTTTTTACCATGGCAGCTATTTAATTGTGTGCTTAGGAGAGATAGATTGTCGCACATTAGGAGAGCGGGCACTCAATCATGAGCGCCCATTTTATGCATACTGATATTACATCGGCCTGTTTGTTCCCAAACCAGGGATAAAGGACAATATTTTATTCTTGCATCCAGTTAAAAAGGGGATAATTCTCAAAGATATGCTTAGCTTGTGGGCAGCTTTTCATTCTCCCTTAAGAAATCTAGGGCTGGAGAAAGGCAAGGTTGGGGGCTTCCTTGAGGAAAGGTTTGGACTTGCTTCTCATTCTCTCTCTCTCTCTCTCGCTCTCTCTCTCTCTCTCTTGCCCTCCCTGGGAAGTCTGTCTCAAGGGATTTTGTTTTTGTAGATACCTAACTAGCCTTCCCGTTTCAGTCATCAGTGAGTCTGGAGAACAAGGAACCACTGCTGACAGCACAGCGTGACAGTGCCCATTCCACCCTTTCCTAGGAGGAGGCATCATTGACCATCTAGACTATCTACCTGGACTTGGAGTAAGCCGGAGGCTTAAGGCAAAGGATGTAGAATTAAGGTTCTTACTTGTTCTACCTCTTATTCCTCAAAAGGCTGCACTCCATGTCCCGTAGCGACTCCAGTCAAACGCTGTTCATTCTCCAGGCATCTGTGGTTAATTCAACAATTCCTTCTCTTTGCGGTCTGAATTCAAGGCGGGTCTGAATTCAGACCGCGAAGAGAAGGAACTGTTGAATTAACCCCAGATGCCTGGAGAATGAACAGCGTTTGACTGGAGTCGCTACGGGACATGGAGTGCAGCCTTTTGATGAGCATCTTCCCCTGAGGCAGGACCGAATGGTCTGAAACACGATCGTGTTGAGACTGTTTGCTGCATCAGATGAGTATGACTTTGAAGTGGGACTGTTTGCTATATTAGAGGAATATTACTCTGCAGTCTGTTTCATGACTAGAAATATGGGACTGTGTTATAAAGAACTATAAAGGAATACCTATCTATTTGCTCCATTTTTCCGATGAGATATTGTCACGTGGGGTCAGCGAGCCAGTTTCAGTCGGTTTAGTTTAAAAAAAAAATTTGAAACATAAAAATATATCTAAAAAAAAAGGGACTCAACAATTTAATAAAGTAAATGGACCAGAACCAAACTGAGTTTGAAATACAAACCCATGGAGTGTAGGTCCTACAAACATCATATTTGCATTGCTATATATGTGGTTATAATTGAAAAGAAAAATTTTGACCATTGAAACCTATTGTGTTTGAGAGCGTGTTATTATGTTCCCTACCATTGAAAAAAACATGTTTTCTAGGCAAGCTGGTGAGTGGTCAGAAAAATAAGCTGAGCCACCTTGGCCAAATAAGGCTACAACATGGACATTTGTGTTCAATATGGGGCGGATTTTAAGAGCCCTGCTTGCCGGTGAGCCTATTTTACATAGGCTCACCGGAGCGGGCAGACCCCGGGACTCGCGTAAGTCCCAGGGTTCTCCGAGGGGGCGTGTCGGGGGCATGTCGGGGGGCGGGCCTGGTCGTCACGGCGTTTAGGGGGCGTGTCTGCAGTGTTTTGGGGGCGGGTCCAAGGGCGTGGTTATGGCACGGGGCGGTCCGGGGGCGTGGCCGCGCCCTCCATACCCGCCCCCAGGTCGCGTCCTGCCGCGCAACCGGCCCGCTGGCGCGCGGGGATTTACGCCTCCCTCCGGGAGGCGTAAATCCCCCGACAAAGGTAAGGGGGGGGGTTTAGACAGGGCCGGGCGGGTGGGTTAGGTAGGGGAAGGGAGGGGAAGGTGAGGGGAGGGCGTTAGAGGATTCCCTCCAAGGCCGCTCCGATTTCGGAGCGGCCTTGGAGGGAACGGGGGTAGGCTGCGCGGCTCGGCGCGCGCCGGCTATACGTAATTGATAGCCTTGCGCGCGCCGATCCAGGATTTTAGCGGATATGCGCGGCTCCGTGCATATCTACTAAAATCCTGCGTACTTTTGTTTGCGCCTGGAGCGCCAACAAAAGTACGCCAACGCGCCTTGTTTGAAAATCTACCCCTATGTCAGTGCATCTGTGTACATAGCCTTCATAGGCACTATTAGATAGCATGTGATAGAATTTCTGCTGGAGTCTCTTGCTGGGGTGGAGTGGGGGTCTCTCTGGCCAGGAGAGACAGTTCTGTGGTGGAAACATGGCTTTAATGTTTTGAGGTGGGGGAAAAAGTGCTAGCTTCAGAGTGCTGCTTATGCTGCACTATTCTCTGGAGTGGCCACTCTTTCTTATGCTACATCTGTACTGTACCTCTACCTGTGGTACTTCTGTTCATACTTCCTAGCTGCCAGTATCTCCTTCATGTTTGTGAGATGCTGTGACTGGTCGGCAAGACTCCCTTTCCCAGTGGATCACAAAGTGTGGCAAGCATATAAGTATTGTTTTTTGTCAGAGGTTTCATTCTCACTTGAGCCTGCTGCTACAAGGAGTCTACAAACTGTAACTCCTCTGCTTCCATTCCATCTTGCTCACAAAGCCCTCTAATTTTTCTTCCAAAATATTTACTGTGAGGATGACCTCATCCAGGATGTCACTTCTGGAACTCAGATCCTTCAGGACATCTATAAAGGCTTCAGGATTTGTATCTTCTGCCTCATTTGTATCTACTACCCAGTGATGAACCCCCATAAGGTTATCCACACCTATCTCTGTGTCCAGAGACAGCTCATGAAGGGATGTTGTTGCTCTACTAACTTCAACAATATCAAATTGGTGGAATTCATAAGAAATTAAAGACTTGGCTAATGACTAAAGGTGGCAACTAAAGAAGGGTTTTTGGGCTGAGCTATTCTGTATTTTAGTTTTATCTTATGTGTTTTGCAAATGTTGGATATTTTGTTGATTGTTTTTATTTGAGTGTTGTACATCACCTTGGGCAATTTATTTAAATTGGTAAGGCAGTTTATAAATAACGTTTAAATAAATAAATAAATTCCAATGGGTGACAGCATCTTGAATCAGATACTTATGAAGCATCTCACGTTCTTCCTTTTTGTCTTGGAGAAGTTGCCCCCCTCCCCCCATACATACACACACCACTTCATGCTATGATGGAAAAGTTCTTGGAGGAGAAGTCCATTACCTGACTTAGTATTTGGGTACTTGCCAGGTTCTTATGGCCTGGATTGGCCACTGTTGGAAACAGGATGCTGGGCTTGATGGACTCTTGGTCTGACCCAGTATGGCATGATCTTATGTTCTTATGTACTATTTTCCTGCACCTCTCTATCAAGACTTTCAGAAATAGATTCTCATGGTCTTTGGGCCACAGCACCAGGCCATCCTGCACTGTCAAGTGCAGCAAGTGTGCAAAGCAATAGATCCCTGGATAACCCCATTTTCCATTGCTTATATCACAGTTACACCATTGTCTATCAAGAATTTAGCCTGAAGACTCTTGCCTTTCCTGTCTAGCTGTCACCAATCCAGCATCTTTCTTATGTAGGATAGAATATTTCATGAGGTAAGATGGGAATCCATCACCTGGGTGAGCATCACAACCCACTTGCAGCCTGATGCTCCATCCCCACTAGAGCTGCCCCTGAGTTGGTCAGGTTCCATCAGTGTGCCATCAGGGAGAGATAAGCATATGTAACATTTGTGCTGGCCTAGATAACACTGGTGAAATGCATGATGTTCCCTTCTGCCTTAGCCAGCTGCACCTGTATGTAACTATAGCAATGATTCTACAGAGGGGGATATGCTGCACATTAAACGTAGTCCTGAAGGGGACTTTGTAGTTGGGGGCTAACACATACAGCAGCACTAGAAGCTCATGTTCTCCTCTGTCTGTAGGCTCTGGCCATCCAGGACAAACATTTCTCCAATGCTCCTTGTTTTGTTACTGCTTTTGATACTGCCTACATTTTGCCCTGGAACAGTAATACAGAATATCATCCAATGTCTTCTATGGTGGGTAGATGCAGATTCATGACAGAGGTTATTGACTTGCCACCAGACTGATAGAAATATCTGTGGGATCAGTTTGCTAAAGAATCTTTTCTATTTCAGCCTGACTTTTGTGTTGAGTGGCAGAGAATGACCCCAGACTAGTACTACTACCCTCACCTGATGCCAATGTTAGTGTGTACTGCTTCTGCAGGGGATGATGCATACCACCATTTGTTGAATGCCCAATTATCTACCCTTCACAGATAGCCTGCCTGCAGTGAATACACTAAGCAAAATACTGGTCCTAAATCACCTGAAAGTGATTCCAGCCCATGGATGTCTTATGTAATCTCTTCCTTGCATCCTTGGGGGCTGATGCTGGCAGTGGAGTTGAGGTTGATGGTGTACTCTGAGGAAAAAGGACAGGGGCATCAATCATGCTCTCCACATATATGTTCTGCTTTTCTTGGGGACCTCAGGTATGGATTTTGTATTTGCCACCTCTAGGAACATTTTGTGCTTTTATTCCTCCACCTTCTGTAAGGGTCTGTTACAGAGTATAAGAGAGCTATTCTCTTCTGAATGAGATTCAGCAGAATTGGAAGTGAATAAATCTTAGCCAGCTTGCTGGCCCTAAATGTTTGCTGCCCTAGGCTCAGACATAATTGATGCCTATTTACAAATCCAGGTCTGCTTGGAATTATTCTCAACACTGTCAGTATCATTTATTTCCCTATCACCTCAGTGAAGGCTAAGATGTTACTTACTAAGCCTCCCACATTTTTTTCAGCTACTATTGTTTCAATTCTGATTCAAGGAATCCCAGAAAATAATTCTTCCTCATAATTTGTTGTTGAAAATACTGTCTCCATTGCCTCAGAAGTAGTAACCGTAGAGGATTGTGTTGCTGGTTTTGGCTGTTATACTTCTGCTGTCAGCCTTGAGTGACTCACCTACCTTTTGCCCTGATTGAAAACAAGAAGGAGAGGAACAGTGGTAATGCACATACTATTCAAATTTCTGTTTCTTCTAGATTGACCTCACTTCCATTGCTCACATTCTGCAGCTAAAAAGCTTTATCTTTAGTTAGGGCAGGACTAACTTTTTCCTTGCTGCTACTACTAGGCTGATCTGTGCTGAGGAGAAGCAAGGTCTTTTGGACTCATGGGCTGATCCTGGATCACTAACCTTCCAGAACTCACTAAGTGACCTTTTACTAATTGTATTTGTGGTGTATAATTGCAAAATTGTTTGCCTTGGTTATTAGGAAGGACAGTTTTTTTTAACTGAAATGTAAAGGAATGCTTTTCTGGAGCTGAGAAAGAAAAAAAGCCTATTCTGCTAAGAAATGTTTAGTTCTCTCCAACCCTTCCCCTCTACCCACATACCACTGAGTTTACTTTCTTATATACTCTTCTCTGGACTCCAAGATAATTAGCTTCAATTAGTAGTAATTCCTTTCAGCTCAGATAACTGTAACTTAAAATGGCATAATTGCTTGCAAAAAAATTGGTTTTTATATTCTACCTATTAATCTTTACTCGCTTACAATAATACATTTAGATTTTATTTCAAATATCTAGAAAACATGTATTTGCTAGAGAATACATTTTAAGGTATTAGTGATAATTTTACAGAATGTCCTACATTTAATGCAACAATTTTGGGGCTTATGTCCCAAAACTTCCATTTGAAGATTCAAAGGCTGTCCCTTTTTACTTCAGCTGTCTACAATTAAAATGGAGTTGATTCATCTACCAGGATTCAATTAACCTCCCCTTCCTTGAACCATCCAGTATCTCTCACCCATCTCCCACAGAGCTTACAGAAACCCAGGAAAAAATGCTTTACAGTGGGTTCTGATAAAATAACACGTGACAAATAGACACCCACCTTCCCTAACTTTACAGCATCCTGTGCATCTGCCCTCACTCCCCCAGAAATATCGGACATCCAAGATTCAAAAACCAAAGAGCAAGTGGATAACAGTGAGCTCTAGTAGAATAAGGCCTGTGATGAAGAGACACCCACTCTCTCAACTTTTACCCTTATAAAATGCTTTTTTCTGCATTGAGAATGAAGAAACCTCAAGATTAGACTGAAAAAGGCAGAAAATGTGACTAGGAAGTGCAACAAATCAAGAGAGAAAAATTGGAATGCGATGACCACAAATGCTCGCAGTTTGGGAAATAAAATCCCAGACCTGAAGGCCCTCATGGTGGAGGCAGACTTAGATATTGTTGCTGTCATGGAGACATGGTTCATGGATTCCTATGATTGGGATATGGCCATACCAGGCTATAACTTGTTAAGGAAGGACAGAGAAGTCAGAAAAGGGAGTGGAGTAGCTCTTTATGTCAAAAACAACATCCAAGCAACTGAACTGCAAGGAATGTGTGGCAAAGAAGAGACATTATGGGACATCCTAAAAAATGATGATGGTGCATCCATTATTACTGGAGTAGTTTACAGGCCTCTGACTCAAATGAGAGAACTAGACAGAGATTGTTGTAGATTTTAATCTGCTGGATGTAGACTGGAAAATCCCTTCTGCAGAATCTACCAGAAGTAGAGAGATATTGAATGCCCTGCAAGGGGCTCTCTTCAAGCAAATGGTTATGGAACCCATGAAGGAAGATATGATACTCGATTTGGAGCTCACTAATGAGGATAATGTCTCTAATGTCCAGGTGAGAGACCACCTCAGCACTAGTGATCACCAAATGTTATGGTTTGTTATCACAAATCGGATACAGAGAAGTCACATGAAGTCCCGGGTTTTGAATTTCAAAAATATGAACTTTATTGAAATGGGAACATGCATGGAATTTGAACTGGAAGACTGGGAAAAAATGGAAGAGCTGGAACAACAGTGGCCAAACTAAAAGGAGAAATTACAAGGGCAACAAATCTATATGTTAGAAAACAAAAGTAAGAGAAAGAAGAAACCGATCTGGTTCTCAAATGAGGTGACTGATAAAATAAAAGCAAATAGAACACCGTGCAAGAAATCAAAGGATCCCAAAATAAGGAACACAGGGAAGAATATCTGGTCAAACTGAGGGAGACTAAGAAGGAAATCAAGAAAGCTAAAAGTCAAGCAGAAGAAAGGATTGATAAAGAGGTAAAGAGATGTAACAAATCATGTTTCAGATAATTCAGAAAAAAGAGAACGTTCCAAAGTGGTATAATAAAATTGAAAGGTGACAATGATCAAGGTGTGGAGAGAGAGATAAGAAATGGCAGAAATATTAAACAAATAAGTTAGTTTGGTATTCACTAAAGAAGACCCTGGAGAAGGACCTTTGTGGGTTGACAAGATCAAAGGTGGAGATGGGGCAGATGAAAGTCCATTTACAGAAGAGAATGTATGGGAATAGCTAGGAAAACTGAAAGTGGACAAGGCCATGGGGCCAGAAGAAGTTCATTCCAGGATACAGAAGGAGCTCAGGAATGTGCTGGTAGATCCACTGCATGACCTGTTCAATAGATCCCTGGAAACCAGAGTAGTGGTGCCGAATGATTGGAGAAGAGTATTGGTGATCCCGCTCCACAAGAGTGGTAGCAGAGAGGAGGCTGGATGGTGGGAAAATTAATGGAGACTCTGCTGAAGGAAAAGATAGTGAACTATCTACAGGCAGGAGGATTGCTGGGCCTGAGGCAACTTGGATTCACTAGGGGAAGGTCCTGTCTGAGAAATCTGATTGATTTTTTTGATTGGGTGACTAAAGAATTAGATCAAGGAAGAGTGCTCAATGTGATCTACTTGGATTTCAGCAAATCTTTTTATACGGTCCCACATAGGAAGCCTGTGAATAAAATGAGAAGCTTGGAGATCCCAAGATGGCCAATCCAGCTGGATGTGCCTGAGGCTATTCCGTGGGTCTTGATTCTTTGTCCTTCATAATGCCTCATTCAGGAAGGAAAAGAAGGGCCAGAGAGTGGGAGCAACTCTCTGAACCTCCCTCCAACATCATGTTTGGGCCGACGGATGCCCATATTTGTTGGGGAGGTTTGGCTCTAGGGCCGTGCTCGTGGAGGAAGGCTAGGAAGAGGTAGCACTCAGCCCCCTCCCTGAGCTATTGACCTCCTTGTCCTTGGAGGAACGACTTCCCTCTTCCAACCTGGCAGAAATATGAGCGTCGGATCTGATGCAGGGAAGAATGCCAGCTGCAATTGCTGAAGACCCCATGACCCATATAGAGACATGAAATCTGACGTTTTGCTTCCATACTGTCCAGAGATCTAGGAATTGCAGGGGACATTGAAGACAGCGTTGCTTCATGGCATGGTGGGCCAGAGCCTATGCAGTTACCTTCTATTCAAATTTCCGAACTGGCAAGTCCTGATTAAATTACCTTACAATCTATCTGGGAAGCGATTGAAGATTTAAATACTAACATTTCCAAATTAATCTTGTAGTTGACTATATATAGCTGCTTTTGATGGCCATTTGAAAGCTATGGAAATTGAGATTTCAGAAAACAAAAAGAACTCTGAGACTCTAAGGAAAGATCTTGATACAACTATTGAATTACAACAAAATACTCTGAAAGAAAATAAGTGGCTTACATCTAGATTACAACATTTGGAAAATCAAGTGAGAGGGAGGAACCTCCATTTCATTAATTTTCCCAAAGATCCATCAGTGGCTCCTAAAGAAATGTGGTAAAATATCTAATAGATATTCTGAAGATTCTGGAACAGGCATTTCCATTAATTTCTTCTGTTGAGAAGTCATCATTAGATTTAACAGCAGTTCTAGAAACATCTCAGGACATGGTTAAACTAGCTACATTGATTGTTTCCTTTCTTCTGGAATCTGATAAAGATTGGATCCTCAGAATGTTTTTTTGTCATCGCTCAGAATTTTTCTTGAATTTAAAAGTTTATGCTTATCCACACTTGTGCACCTTGTGCGCCAAGCCCTAGGGGAGCCCTGATGGCTTTCCCCATTCCCTCCCTCGGGGGGGAACTTTTCTTCCACTCCACCCCACCTTCCCCTCCCTTCCCCTATCTAACCCACCCCCCAGCCCTACCTAAATCCTCCCCCACCTTGTTTCAATTATTTACGCCTGCCTCTGGCAGGCGTATCTTGCACACGCCGGCCAGCTGCTGGCGCGCCATCCCCCAGCATAGCCGCTTTGCCGGAGGCCTCAGTCCCGCCGCCAGACCGCCCCCGGACTGGCGCCATGCCCACAACCTCGTCCCCTTCCCACTCCTTTTTCAAAGCCCCGGGTCATATGCGCATCCCGGGGCTTGCGCGTTCCGCCGAACCTATGCAAAATAGGCTCGGTGTGTGCAGGAGCAGGTTTTCCGGGTTACACGCGTAACCCTTTGAAAATCTGCCCCTATATTTTGTTCCTTTCCTATATATTTCACATACACTAGAGGTGAGATAGAAACATGTGCCTGAAAAGCAACACAGTACATTATCTCAACCACCATGGACATCTCCTACAAATTAGAACAAAAACAAAATACAATTCAATATTCTATTAAATAAGATTAAGTACATATTTTAAAATGCAAAATTATAAATTGAATTCATGTAATCCTAATGGATTATCAAAAGTCTTTATCCTTTCCTTGTTTTTCCATTTCCTTTGATTTTTAAATACATAGTATGTCTTCTGTAGCCACCCTAAAATTAAAAATATTTCTTCAAAGAACTGGCATTTGCTTAAATCAGAGAAATGCCACAGTCTAATTCAGGTGCTATTAAATAATTCAAAATCACACACAGAGGATTTATTGTAATGCACATACAAATTCTCATTTTGGGGAGGGGGATGGGAGAGTGAGTAGAAGAAATATAAGAGATCTGAAAGCTTTATTAAGATTATATTTTAATAGAAATAGATAGAAAGAGAAATGTGATGGCTTTCTATGCCATCTGAAAGCAGAACACACCATTATCTCGACACCAGGCATAAATTCCCATCATTACCCCCACCTCATACTTAATGGAACAGCACGTACATTAGAAGCTTGGTCATGTTTACCTTTCCTGCTTATCAGAGGTAGATTTGATTAAAACATCCCTTTCTCACAGAACAGCTGTTGTAATTCACTTTAAAATGTCAGAGGCTGATGAGAATTCTCTGGTGCTTCATAGGATTATTACACCAAACCAATATGAAGTATAGAATGTATTTAAAAATGATCTATGGTAGATCATCATCTGAATTTATAGCATAGGCTGCAAAATTTACCATTGGTTGAAAATGAAAAAGCAATTTTAATGGAATTGTTTTTTATTGACCACAAGGTTTGTTGGCATGATGCAAAATCATATTATAATTATATCACTGTAAGTTTGCAAATTTAGATAGCAAAAATAAATATAATACCAGCATTGTGTTTCCTCTCTGAAATAAATGTTCCAGTAAGATAAAACTCATTCATACTTGAGATATGCATCTGATTCTTAGGTCAAAATAACTGCGGCATCTATAAAATGATTAAATATTTACATTTGTTCATAGTATCTATATATTTATATAAATATCTGTTGCTAATATGTGTTCAAATCTATGTGAACTGATTGGAAATTTGTTAATAGTTTACAAAAAACGAAGGAAGGAGGCATGTCATATGAGTATCCATATGAACAACTGAAGCTCCGTTTACTCCATCACCTTAAGCCACTCATAGACCCTTCAGGATTTCAGAACAATCCTTCAGGCCTTAATTCTCACAGCTGTTGATTATTGTAACTCACTCTACATAGGCCTCCTTCAGAACGCGCTGAGACCACTTCAGATAATCCAGAATGCTGCTGCACATATACTTACCAGAATGCCAGCTCACAAACACATTTCACTTCAGTGGTTACAAGTAAAATGGCGAATACCAAATAAACTAGCCACCATAATACACAATCTTATCCATAATGTTAATTCTCCTTGGATTGCCTTAACATTAAGATTGTACATTCCTTCAAGACATCTGCAGTCTGCTAGTCAGAACCTCTTGGATATCCCCTCCCCACATGCCGCTCGCCTCAGCACAACCAGAGAAAGGGTCTTCTCTAAATTAAATGGCCTTTCATTATGGAACTCCCTACCTTTCATCTTGCATAGCATAAAGGACTCTAAAAAATACAAAAAAAGCTTAAAAACATTTTTCTTTAAGGAAGCTTTCCCTGCCATGTGTTAGTCCTCACTTATGACTCTATCACTTAAGCACAGTCATACAATCCTTTTGAGAATCCTAGAAACTGACTATTTTATGGACCTCGGCTGACACTCTCACAAAAGCAACTGTATGTAACTGTTTATATAAGAAACTTAGTGAAATTTTCATTTATATTTTTATACAACGACGCGAGCCATAGAGGGAGTGGATAATAAGTGATGGTAAATAAATAATTAAATAGATATCTAGATAAATATTAAAGGGACTGATTCTCCAAAATTCAGGATTTCTAAAAATTTGCATTCAAAAGATAATTGCCAAAATTTTATGGGACGAACAAAGATGGCCATTCTCCACACAAATATTCCTTATGAGTTTAACCTTTTTTTTCATCCCACAGCTTGGTGAAGAGGAAGGGGAGATCCCACATCTACCAACTCAGTTGCAAGTGGTTTTGATTGCTTTTGTTATCATTGGTGAAAGTGGTATGAATACAGTAGAACACCACACATCAGGAATCTCCTGTTTCAGGAAATGCACTCCTGAGCCCTCTAAGCCTTTATCAACACCACAGCAACTCATTCTTTTCTGAAAAGATATTATAGAACTCCCATGAAAGTCCTAGAGAGAGAGAGAGATGCTCTTTAAGTACTAAAAGATGCAATCAGAGACCATGAAAATGTGGCAAAAAGATCCCTAATTACACCTAATTTTATTAGGTAGCACAGGCTTGATTAGAAAGAACTATGAAGCATACTTTAATATATTACCTATATAGAATATACTGCATCCTATGTATTCCAAACGGAGGCTCTTTTTGGTACAATTCAAATTTTAAGAAGGACATTAACAGTAGGGATGTGAATCGTTTTAGGACGATTAAAATTATCGTCCGATAATTTTAATATCGTCTTAAACCGTTATGGAACACAATACAATACAGATTCTAACGATTTATCGTTATAAATCGTTAGAATCGTGAGCCGGCACACTAAAACCCCCTAAAACCCACCCCCGACCCTTTAAATTAAATCCCCCACCCTCCCGAACCCCCCCCCAATAACTTAAATAACCTGCGGGTCCAGCGGCGGTCCGGAACGGCAGCGGTCCGGAACGGGCTCCTGCTCCTGAATCTTGTCGTCTTCAGCCGGCGCCATTTTCCAAAATGGCGCCGAAAAATGGCGGCGGCCATAGACGAAAAAGATTGGACGGCAGGAGGTCCTTCCGGACCCCCGCTGGACTTTTGGCAAGTCTCGTGGGGGTCAGGAGGCCCCCCACAAGCTGGCCAAAAGTTCCTGGAGGTCCAGCGGGGGTCAGGGAGCGATTTCCGGCACCTCGCTGAACGACCTCCTGCAGTCGATCTCCTGCCGGCGCCATTTTCCGTACGAAAACGATTCGCGGCGGGAAATCGCTCCCTGACCCCCGCTGGACCTCCAGGAACTTTTGGCCAGCTTGTGGGGGGCCTCCTGACCCCCACGAGACTTGCCAAAAGTCCAGCGGGGGTCCGGAAGGACCTCCTGCCGTCCAATCTTTTCGTCTATGGCCGCCGCCATTTTTCGGCGCCATTTTGGAAAATGGCGCCGGCTGAAGACGACAAGATTCAGGAGCAGGAGCCCGTTCCGGACCGCTGCCGTTCCGGACCGCCGCTGGACCCGCAGGTTATTTAAGTTATTTGGGGGGGTTCGGGAGGGTGGGGGATTTAATTTAAAGGGTCGGGGGGGGGTTTTTGGGGGGTTTTAATGTGCCGGTTTTTCGATTTTTCGATTTTTAACGACCCGCAGGTTATTTAAGTTATTTGGGGGGGGTTCGGGAGGGTGGGGGATTTAATTTAAAGGGTCGGGGGTGGGTTTTAGGGGGTTTTAATGTGCCGGTTTTTCGATTTTTCGATTTTTAACGATTTTTCACGATATTTTACCCCCCCAAACAGCCGAAATCGATCGTTAAGACGATCGAGGACACGATTCACATCCCTAATTAACAGTAAAATTGAGAGATTGAGATTATATCAAACATACCATAGTTTATGTACCCTGGTTTATGAGGTTCATTCCTGTTGTAAGTAAGTTTAGGGGTGCAGGGATCTGTCTGCTACAGGACTCTTCCCGTTCCTCTCCCAATTCACTTCTCCATCCTAAGTTCAGGAAAAGACAAGGTGTTCTCATCATAATTAGACTTTTATTTATCAGATTTAGAAGGATTTAGCATTTAGAAGATAACAATAATTCCTGTCTTTAACATTCTGGCCACTAAGTTCTCTACCATGAGTGATTTCAAACATGCCATAAACCTTAACCTGCCTAATATAGTAATACTTGTGGCTAACATACTTACCCCTGGTCCCAAGTTCAGGCAATTTTCCTCTGTTTACCTCTAAAGCAGGATGTGGCTAAAGCTCTGAAGAACCATCTGGAAAGGAGGCTTTCTTCTGGGTCTGGTACTGGTAGAGCTGCAGGGCTGTCTGGGGGCTTGCTTCTGGGTCTGGTAATGGCAGAGTTGCTGGGCTGCTCTTTGCTTCTCACCTCCTCAGACTCCACACCAATGTCCAACCCAAGGCAGGGCATCTCCTCTCTCTCTAGTCTCCTGGTCACACCTAGACTTCTCCCTCTTCGATAGCGGCATTTCTTGGGTTGCTTCGGGTCCATTCCCTTTCTCCCATCTTATATTTTCCAGCTGATAAATATGCATAAGCTTGTGCATAATCATATAATGGGTGGAGGGTCTTTGCTGCATTGCAGGTCTTTTCCCCCTCTCCTTTTCTCATGGGGGGGTGGGGTTCCTGTCACATCTGGACTGAGGCTGTATGCTAGCATCAGCATTTTCTCCATTTCAGAATGCTCCCCTTCATCCAAGGGTGGGAGGTCCCCTCTGGACTTCCCTTGGCTGGTCCATGACTTTGGCTTAATTGCTGCATAGTCCCTCTGCCTTGGTTTTATTTACACAGGAGCTTACAAATAGGCATTTCTTAATAAGTATCCTTCAGTTCTGGTTTAAAGTTCTCATCTGGGCAAAGTTTATTTTCTTTAGTTGTGACAGTGTTTTGGCCGTCATCATACTAGTCTGCATTTTCTTCTTAGCTATTATGATTCATATTGGGTGCTTTTAATGCTTAAACATGAGATATCTCCCTACACTGTCATGGTATTTACAAAAACTGACCCATCTGGAAACATCCCCTTGACAGCCCTGCAATCTCCAAGCTGAGTTTATCTGCAAGAACTGTTTTCTTTTCTGAACTCTGAATCTAATAGTTTCTTCTCTAGTGGCTATTAGCCCAATTATAGTGTTAAGCACTCTGTGTCCTGCAGGCTTTGTTGCAACAAAGGGATCTCTTTCTCCTATCAGAGGCCAGTGAAAATCCTTAAATCTTGGAGGAAGTTGTTGGTCCCTGTATCCCCATCCCTACTATGATTTCTTTAGTAGGGATGTGAATAATTTTTTGACGATTTAAAACAATCGTCATGTATATTTTAAATCATTAAAAATCGTTAGAGCCGCGATACAATAACAATTCCCCCGATTTATCGTCAAAAAATCGTAAATCGGGGGAGGGTGGGAAAACCGGCACACCAAAACAACCCTAAAACCCACCCCGAACCTTTAAAACAAATCCCCCACCCTCCCGAACCCCCCCAAAATGTTTTAAATTACCTGGGGTCCAGTGGGGGGGGGGGTCCCGGCGCGATCTCCTGCTCTCTGGCCACGGCTGCATTTGCCCTTATCATGTGACAGGGCAAAGGTAGCGCCGGCACCATTTTGGTTCCTGGCTCCCGACATCACGCATGCAGGAGATCGCTCTCGGACTCCCGCTGGACCCCCAGGGACTTTTGGCCAGCTTGGGGGGGCCTCCTGACCCCCACAAGACTTGCCAAAAGTCCAGCGGGGGTCCGGGGGCGACCTCCTGCACACGGGCCGTATTGCCAATATTCAAAATGGCGCCAGCGCTACCTTTGCACTCACTATGTCATACGGGCGACGGTCGTAATTTTGTTTTTCAAAGAAAACATGCTATTTCTTTAACTGAGAAATACCATGCCTTAGAAGACTATGGCACTGCAGACAGTAGATTCAATCTTTAATCATGGGGAATCATGCAATTCATCAGTGGTCGGAAAATTTGGAGAACTCTTTGAAATTTCCAACATCAAATTAATTGGTAGACTATCTGCCCCAATCAATGTTCCTGCTAAACAATCACTGCTCATACAGACCTTACATTATTATCTGATGCAAATATAAAAAGTAGTGCTGTGTGCAAAAACAGCAGGAAGTGACTCCTACCTCTTACATACACATACCATGTTTCATCAAGAAGGTGGCAATCACAGTAGTGCCAGCACAGGCCACCTCTAACAGCTTAGTCTCCATCCTTCAAAAAGATATGTCCATTCCTCCTCATAGCTACAGTACTAAGTAGGAGTATGTACACGTTTATTCAATTATTTTTTTATTTCGATAAGACTTGTCTTGAGCATCGGTATAGTAAAAGAACTTAATTAAATAAATAAATAAATAATTTTTTTTTTCATTTCATTTATTTGAAAATGAAATAACTAGAAAAGAAAAATGAAAAGCAAAAAGACATATCACTTCTGCTGCCAAAAAAACCCTAAAAAAATACAAAACCCTCCCAGGCCGTCCTTCAATTCCACCTTTCTTGTATGGAAGAAAATGATAATGGCACCAACCTGCTAGCACCATTTATAATTGAAACATTGGTGAGGCAGGAGCATCCAGGGATTGCTCTTACCCAATGAAGAAAGAAGATTTAACGTAAGATGATTAGGGGAGGCTGGGAGGGGAGTGGAGAATCAAGGGAGGGTTCATGACAGGTTTGTGTTGTTTGTTTTGTTTTGTTTGTTTTTTTGCAATAGGGTGCCATGTATTTAAAACAAATTAATGAAAATGAAATTGGGCATTTCTTTAAAATGTCCCCTTTTTGTTTCCAATGAAAGTACATCTCTAAAGATAAATAGCAAAGGTAATAGTACAAAATTTCATTTAGTTATTTTTCACCTTTCTGACAATTCAAAGCAGATTATATTCAGGTGCTGTAGGTATTTTCATGCCCCCAGAGGGCTCATAATTAGGGTTGGCAACTGGCTCCAGATTTTCAGGCAAGGTTGATCCAGTCCTAATTTTACTCCATTGCATACTGGAAATTATTCTGATCTCCCTATTACATTCCCTAAGAAAAACAGGACTATAAGTACCTGCATGCAGAGGGGTAAAATCAGGATTGGATCAACCTGTTCTGAAAATCTAGAGCCAGCTGACAACCCTTCTCATAATCTAAGTTCATACCAGAGGCAATAAAGGGCAAAATGGTTTACCCAAGGTCACAAGGTGCAGCAATGGGTTTTGAATATTGTCTTCTCTGGTCTGCAGCCTGCTGCGCTGACCACTAGGCTACTCATCTACTCATCCAAAAAGCATAGTCATTGACAGTGTGTGAAGGTTGTACATATGCTCCATATTTACCATGAGGTAAATATTTAGCCACAATCATCCATGTATATTTTCCGGATGAGCATATACAGATAATGTAATCCAGATATTCAGCAGTGCAGCTTGTTAAAACCAAGTCATCTGGATAAGGTTATTTTGAAAAACTTAGGACTGAACTGTAACATAACAGACTTACCCAGAATATTTTCCCAGATAATAGTGAATATCAGTTAAGTCTAGAAAAGTTATAAATATAAGTTAGCCCCTCCCCGGAATACCTTCAATATATCCAATAAGCTTTATATGGTTAAAAACATACCCAGATAAAACACTGGTGGTCAGCGCAGAGGAAATTTTAAATCTTCTGGTTTGTCTAGATGGAAAATTTGGTTTTCTTCCATGCCCTGTCCGCGTCCAGCCCATGCACAGGCCTGCTCACCTCTCTGGTACCTCTGCAGGTCCCAGGTCGGCCTCCCCAGTGGCAGCCGTGAGCACCTCCAGGCCTCGGCGTCCCGTGGCGATTGTCGCCGGGCCTTCCACTGCGCATCAGGCCTCATGTTGTAGTTTGGCGTCTCCCGTGGCATTGGCCTCGCCCCTACATGTGCACACGGGGACCGCCTGGCCTCTTGTAGGGCCAGGGGTGGGTCCTAGCTCCGCGGTGTGCCCTGATTAAAGGAACTCCTTAAGGAAGTCCCTGCCTACACTTCCTTGCCTTGGCAATTGGGTTGGCATTGTATTGTGTGCTAGATTGTCACTGCGTTCTAAGCCTTGTTCCAGTCTCGTTCCAGTCTTGTTCCAGTCTCGTTCCAGCCTTGTTCCAGGATCCTACTGTTCCAGCTTTGTTCCTGCATCCCACTTTTCCAGCCTTGTTCCAGCGTCCTTCTGTTCCTGTGTCTGTCCGTTCATCTCCCCAGGTAGTACCCTCGGCCTGTCTCTTGGTACTGACCTCGGCCTGTTCCTCGACCTTCCTGTCTGCTGCCTGCATCCTGACCTCTGCCTGCCTTGTGACCTCGTCTGACCTCCAGAACCTGACCTCTGCCTTGCCTGACTACTCCTTGGACTGACATTCAGATTCTGACCCCTGCCTGATTGACTACATCTCCTGATTCTGGCTCTGTCCCTTGCCTTGTCATCGCCTACGCTGTTCTGGTCTTCCTTGTTCCATCTGACCTCAGTCTCAAGTCCAACCATGCTCCCTTGCTGTTCGTGGGCAAACCTGTCTACTACCTCTCTAGGAGACCCTGCGAGGCCCACCTAAGTCCAAGCGGCCTGGGTCCCTATGGGCTCCACCCGGGGGGACCACGGGCTTCCAGTGGAGAGGCTTATCCTAGCCTCTGTCTCCTCCAGTGCTCCACCCCCTGGGGGCAGGTGCTTCCTGGTCCCTACCAGGCAGCTGATCTCCACTGCTCCAGGACAAGGGTCCACCCCTGAGCACAACAGGTAGCTGATTCACTAAGGGTTTTTCCCATAGACACAAAATGGGAGAAAAGCTTTAATGAATGTGGCCCTTACCTACTCAAACTATCACATTTAGACTTCCATATTTTTAGTTGGGCAAAAGAGTAAAAGCTAGTCTTAAGAACAGAATATGAACAGGCATGGTTTAATGGAGAAAAGCCAACACCAATTCAGGAAAAGGAAGTCTTGTTTTACCAATCTAATAACATTTGATGAAAATGTAGACAATCCATATAGTGTATCTGAATTTTCAGAAGGCATTTGACAAAGTACCTCTTGGAGACTTCTCAGAAAATTAAAAAGTCTTGGAATAGGAAACAATGTCCTACTGCAGGTTGTTAACTGGTTAAAAGATATGAAGCAGAGAGTTGGACTAAATGATCAGTCTTCCCAGTGGAGTGAGAAGGACACTACAGTGGAGTACCCCAAGGATTTCTAATAGGACCAGTGCTGTTTAATAAAGGAAGCAGTGGTGTAGTAGGGGGCACGCTGTAGGGGGTGCCTGGGCACAGGAGATCCCATCCTGCCCAGGCAAGAAAAATCCCTATGGCTGCTGGGGATCTCATCCCTCCTGGCAACAGAAGTATCTAGGTGCTCATGGCCTTTGGGGTATCCCATCCTGCCTGGCGGCCCAACTGAAGAAGAGGAGCTGGAGCAGGCCTGGTGCGATCAATTATGCACATCATGTATTTGCATTGGGGGTGGCAGCAGAAGATGGTGGGGGTGGCAGCAGAAGATGAGACTGCAGGGCCGCCAACAAAGCCCAATCAGCCAGTGGCTGAAGAAAAAGAGAGGCCGTGAGCTGTCAGCAAAGCTCACCTTGCTGGCAGCCAAAAATAAGGAAGCCAAAGTGGCATTGTTCCCTCTTATGTGCGTGCGTGCCCGCATACAACTTTTCTGCGAGCACTCACAGCTTCCACTTCACATCTGCCACCCCAGCACAGGAAGGCCAATGGGCTATGGAGAAGCTCATACCACCATGGTGAAAAGGGACGAGGAAGCCAAAGGACTGTGGCAGAGATCATCCTTCCACAGCCTGAAGTGAGGATAAGGCCATGTGTTGATGTGTACATGTCTGTGATTGAGTGAGAGCCTGTGTTTGTTTGCATGAGAGCCTGTATGCATGTGTGTGCCTGTGTAAGAGCTTGTGTGTGTCTGTATGAGAGCCTGTGTGTGTGTCTGTGTTCATGTGAATGTGTGTTTGTGTCTATGTGAGAGCTGAGTGCATGTATGTATGTCTGTGGGCATGTGTGTGTGTCTGCGTGAGGACCTGTGTGTGCATCTGTGAATGCCTATGTATGCATCTGTGTGTGTCTGTATGAGAAACTGTGTGTCTATGTGAGAGCCTGTGTGCATGTGTATGTGTGTGTGTGTGTCTGTATGAGAACCTGTGTGTGTGTCATTGAGTGCCTATGTGCATGTGTGTGTGTGTGTGTGTTGTGAGAGCCAATGTGATACATACATGCTCTTACAGACACGCACACACACACATACATAATGTGTCTGTGATGGAGAGAGAGACCTTGTATATGTGTGAGAGAGGGAGTGTGTGAAAGAGGGAATGTTATTTTGTGTGTGTATTTGTAAGAAAGAGATGATAAATTTTGTACATCCCTATTTCCCCTAATTCACAACAATCTCAGGATGAAATTAAATCAAAAGTTCCCAGGTATGGAGAGCAGGGACATTTTTAATCCTTATTAGTATTAACTATTGGGTGTATTTTGAAATTTCGGATGTTTTGAACTATTTCATTGTATTTTTTTGGAAATATTAGAACATTTTTTAATTATTGAATTTTTTTATTCATCAGATGTTTTGAAATATTTTATTGGTGTTTGAGAAATTTTGGATATTCTATTCATTAACTGGTTTGAAATACTCTTATGAATATGATTTTACTAATATGATTTATGTTTTATATTTCTTGATTTTATTGAATGTTTTGTGAAGGATGTTAATGTTTCTGTTTTTCCATTGCTGCTCTGCATGTAGAAGCTGGCTTGTTGTGGTTCTAGTTTAGTTCTTCTCTGCATTTTTCTACTTATACCTTCTGGTATCTTTATTCTGTATTTGGTCATGGTCTGTCTTTTTTCTGCATGTGTGACCAAAATGAGGTATTTTACTGGCATGTAGTTTCTGTGTAGGGATCTATAGCAGTCTGATTTGTTCTGTTTTCCTAATACGAGGTGTAGTGGTGTTCTAGGGCCTGGCATACTATGTGAGTGTTGCCATTTTATAGATAACGTTGTTACTGTTTGAGTGCTGGCAATTATGGTTGTTTTGGTATGGGAGATTTGCTATAATGCAATGGTAATTCTGTTTATTTATGGCTTTCTGAGGGCCAAGCCTACACCCAACAAACATTGCAAATAGTCTAATTCCATAGGAATTACAAGTGTCTTTTTGCAGAGTTTTCCAATTGTCCCCACAGCAGTGCATGTACATATAATATGCATATTGTGATATTTATGCCTCAGAAGACTGTACTTTTGAATGTTCTTTTCATGTAAAATGTATTATAAATGCATAATTTGTGTGTGTGTCTGAAGAGGGTGCGTGTGTGTGTGTGGGGGGGGGGGAGAGCTGGCATGTGTGCAAGACTGTAAGGTTTGCATAGGTTCCTGATACTCTTCTCTTGACCATGTGGGATCTATTGGGGGGGGGGAGGGGGGGCAGGTAGCCAGTTTTTAAAAATATAGGGCCTAATTCATGAACACTTTTCTCCCATTCTGTGTCTATGGGAAAAATGGCTAGTGAATCAGGCCCAAATATTGCTGGAGGGAGCTAGGCTTTATTTGATAGGCCTGTAATAGACTGAATGAATTGGGTTGGGGGGGGGGGCCTCACAGTAATTGCACAGGGCAGATTAAAGCTAACACTGGCCCTGGACTGAAGACAGCATGTGTGCATGTGTGTGTGTGAAGGAGAGGGAGTGAAACCAGCCTGTGAGGGTGTGTGGAGAAGAGGGAGTAGAGTCAGCTTCTCTGTGTGTGTTTGTGTGTGTGTGTGTGTGTGTGTGTGTGTGTGTGTGTGTGTGTGAAGGAGAGGGAGCAGAACCAGCATGTGTGTGTGTGGGGGGGGGGAAGGAGTGGAGTCAGCCTGTGTGTGTGTAAGCGAAGGAGAGGGAATGGAGCCAGCATGTTTATGTGGAGGAGAGGGAATGAGGTTAGCATGTTTGTGTGTGGAAGAGTGGGAGTGGAACCTGCCTGAGTGTGTGTGGAGGACAGAGTTTGGAACCAGCATGTATATATAGAGAAGAGGGAACGGAGCCAGCCTGTGTGTGTGGAGGAGAGGGAGTGGAGTCAGCAGGTGTGTGTGTGGAGGAGAGGGAGTGTAGCCAGTGTGCATGTGCCTGAGAGAGAGGGAGCCATGGGTGTGTGCCTGAGAAAGAGGGAGCCAACCAACATGTGTGTCTGTGAGTATGTGTGAGGTCTCAAAGAGTGTTTCTGTGTATCTGTTTGAGTATGAGGAGGAACATGTGTGTATACATGAGAGAGGAGAACATTTGTGCACTTCCCTTCCCCTGTCACTGTTCCATGACAATCTCAGAGTAAACAGAAGTCAAAGGTTTCCAGGTATGGATAGTGAGTGACTTTTTTTTATCCTTAATAATCTTAATTATGTTACGCCCGTCGGTCGCAGACGGCTGCGACCACTAATGCTCACCTCTTTGTATGCAGCCCTGATATCATTGGGGAAAGTGGTGGCCTCTGCCAGCTACCGCCGCCCTCCCTGGCGTTCCCTGGACAGCGTGGGTGCTCCTGACCGCCATCTTGCTCATGGATCACTTAGGTGCGCGCACACGGACCAGTAATATGCGTGTCATGGCGGATACGCGCGTACCCCCCGAAAACCTACCCCAACCCCCCCCCCCTGCGCGCGCCAAACCTATTTTGCATAGGCTCGGTGGCGCGTGCAAGCCCCGGGACGCGCGTAAATCCCGGGGCTTGCATGGAGGGGCATGTCGGGGGCGTGCCGGCAGTGATGCGGCATTTTGGGGGTGTGTCGCGTGTGACACACCGTTTCGGGGGCAGTGCCGCGGGCATGGTTTCGGCCTGGGGGCGTTCCAGGGGCATGGCCACGACCTCCGGACCAGCCCCCGGGACCGGAACTTGGAGCGGGGCAGCCGGCCGGCGCGCGCAAAGTTACGCCTGCTTCCAGCAGGCGTAACTTTGCCGACAAAGGTAGGGGGGGTTTAGATAGGGCCGGTGGGGTGGGTTAGGTAGAGGAAGGGAAGGGAAGGTGTGAGGGGGTGGAAGGCAGGCTGCGTGGCTCGGCGCGCGCAGGCTACCGATTTTGGGCAGCCTTGCGCGTGCCGACCCCAGATTTTAATGGATATGCGCGACTACGCACGTATCTATTAAAATCCTGCGTACTCTTGTTCGCGCCTGGTGCGCGAACAAAAGTACGCGATCGCGCTAATTTATAAAATCTGGCCCATTGTTTTCTCTTTGGACTGGTTTTAAGAAGGGTTTGGGACTGGGGAATGTGAAAGAGGAAAGGTTTCAAGAGGTTTCAGGACTGAACTGTAAAAAGTTAAATTCACTGGATCTTGGGAAACTTAAGGAACAAATATACCTCCAATCAGTGTATTTTTGGAAGCACTTATATTTTCAATTTTGATAAAAAGTTGAAATATTAAAAATAGAAGTGAGTGAAAAATTGAAAATGTTTTCTTTTTAGTTGGCCTATCTGGTTTGGGTAGAGAAAATATTTATAAAATTCTAGGAAACATTTTTAAAGTTTTAAAAATCACTTACAGAAAAGAATGAGGCTTCTGTGGCAGCCATCCAAATCAGATTTACAATTGTCTGAGGCTTAAATGGTTCTAGGACAGGGTTCCCCACACCTATGCTGGTGACCTCACAGTCAGCCAGCTTTTCAGGATATCCACAATGAAAAATATACATGAGGTTAATTTGCATATACTGGGTTTCCAATGTATGCAAATTTCTAGTGGAGTGTCTATAAGTAGCTCAACTTAATAGAAATATATTTTTTTACAAAAAAATATACATTTTGCAAATTCAAAATGTCTTCTGCTGTGTGTCCTTTAGGAACAAACATGAATTTGAGAGAATTTAGTCAAAATATACCCACTTCCCTATTAACTATAGGCATTTTAAGCTATCATTTTTCTTCGGATTGTACCTATATTTACATTAGTTTGTTCAGAAGGTGAATTAATCACACGTTTCTAAAATGACTCAAGTGCCAGAAAAGCATATTCTATAGATTGGAAAGAGCTAAAATGTATGTATTATCACAAGGGTGGCCATTTCAGGTCTTCAAAAGCCATAAACAGGCATGGTTTTCAGGATATCCACAATGAATATGCATGAGATATTATAGATTTGCATGCACTGTCTCTATCTCTCCCATGCATGCTCATTGAGTATATTCTAATAACCAGACCTGCTTGTGGCTCTAGAGGAACAGAGTTGGCCACCCTATATTGTCACCTCAAATTAATCCAAGTTAGGAACATACAATAATTATTACTTATCTTTAGTAGATTTAAAGCACAGTCAAGGAAAATACTGTAAGTGCCAGTAAAGTATAATCATTTTGAGATATTAAATGCTAAAGGTTATCATCATCTGTACTGAGACATCAACTGAATCTAATCCCTCCAAGGTCAATCTCTAAAATATCTTTTTAAATGCAGTTCTCCAATCACTAGAACAAATAGGAAATCAGTCACTAGAACATACCATGCAGTATGGTCATTTGTTGAATGGATCTTGAGCCCATTGCTTCAGGCATATTAAAGTGTGCAGTACGTGTTAAATTGCAGTAAGCACTGATGGTCACACTAGGAATTAAAGCTAACCGAAATAAATTAATTACTTTCAAAATGTCATGGGTCTTCAAAATTGCCTTCAGATCAGCAGAATTTAATTTTAAGATGTGTATCTAAAATAAATCCTCACACTAAATGTATAAGAACAGTATTTCTAAATCCTCAGACTGAATTTATAAGAAATGTATTTTTAAATAGGGCACTTTTTTTTTTCCCGAAAAGGAGCTAGGGATAAGGCAAAATGGAACTCTATAAAAATATAGTCAATGACTACTTGTTCTGTTCACAATCCCTGGAATGTTGCATAATTATTTGTAATCAGACCTGAAACAATAAAATGTGAAAAAAAGTGCCATTTCATTAACATAAATGATAGCAACAACTTGATCAGAAGAGTTTGCCATTCGTCAGGAGGAGTTCATATGCATTGCCTTTTCAATACAGTTTTCAAAACTAATTACTGTCATATTACTCTAATAAAATATGCAACCTAAAACATATATTATCTTGTTATGATACTCAGCAGCTGAGCAGCTAGACATCTGGTACATGTGCCTCTGTGAAGATTAGGTTTTCACCAGACTGATCTTTGTCTCATAACACAATTAAGGTATATGAAAAAAACTAACAATGTTTCCGAATACAGTAGATTGTATTTGGTATTGTATTACTGCAGAAATATACAAATTAATATAAGAGACAACATACATGTTCAATATTTATTTATTTATTTATTTATTTATGGATTCTTTTATACCGAGGTACGTATAGCAATACATCACCTCGGTTTACAGTGAAACAATAAATTAGCAACCAGCTTTACATATAACAGTTTAAACACAGTAAACGATAAACAGAAAGGTCTTAACATAAAATGCTAACTTCATTAACTATATAACATTTAATGTTATATATTAATGCAATAGAAAAAAAACATATTTCTACGACAGCAGTGTGCTTGAAATTAAACTATTAGGCATTGATAGTTAAACCTGATGGCACTGAGGGTTAAAAATAAATTAGCTTTCTTTCTACTGTAAACTACAGGTAATAACAGACCAGGGCTATGTAGCAGAAAGTAGCATCTTCTTTCCCTCCTCTTTGTCTCCCCAGTGTCTTTCATCCCCACCCATTCCTACCCACATTTCCCCCCCTGCATAAATCTCACTTATTCTTTCCCTCTTCAGCCTGGTATCTTCCCCTCCCCCCAGCCTTCTCACTTTGCCCCCTCAACCCTTCCTTCTTTCCCCAGTGCATGCAGATGAGAAATGTGGCTTAGAGAAGCTGACTCTGCTGGCTCCAATAGATCCCTGCACTGCCGGTAGGCCTCACACCGTTCTTGCAAGACCAGTAGGAAAGGAATGTGCTTTCATTTTATTTTGTTTAGTGTGCACTATTATTTTAGCATTGCTAAATACTTTCACTCACACTAAAATGATTAGCACGCACAACATAACAAAGGAAAAAAAATGTCAATGTGACAGAAACAAAACGTTTTCAGCTGCACACACCTAGAGAGATCAGTTGAGCCTGTGAGCATGCAACATCACTCTCCTGTCATTTTCAGAGATGCTTTAAGAGAGCATTTGACAACAGGTGGAGTTTCATTGGTCTTTGCTCACTTCCCTGCCCTTACAGAAAGTATCTTGGAAACTACATTTCATAAATATTGCCCCCTCTTTTTCTAATATTTGAACCTCTCTCTCTCACTCTTCCTGCCATTAAATCCAAAAAGGACTTGGCTGGGCTCCATAAATCTGGGATTAGGAGGTGGTCGGGTATAGAGTTTTGTTTCCTTTGATGCCACTGGTAGTCCAGCCTTTGAGTTCTGCTCAGTGTTGTGCTGATTTATTGTAGCCAGTACATCTACCTGGCAGCACCCAGGGTCATCATGATTACTGCAACCAAGATCTTTTAATATGAGGCAGGCCCGCTTTATGCTGGTAGCCCGGTGCACCCCTCCTGCTGATTATCAATATGGGATAACTTTAAAATCGAGAGTTGCCATGCCAAGAAAGGAGAAGCTAAGCGCTGAGAAAGGTAGACGCTGGAGGAGCACAGTGCTACAGTTCCTCCTACCCCTTGTTTCCAGCCAAACCTTGCCTAGATTTGCTGGCCCTGGTGGCCCTGCCCCCCTCTCACTGATAACAACGTGGGCCACCTTTAAAGTTGAGGCCTACCTCAAGGTGTGGGGTGGAGGGAGGGGTTTCCACTGGGCAGGTCATTCCTGAAGAGGTGCACGTAAAGGGATAGCCCGTTTGGGCATTTCATTGTGCGTGACCAGGAGGGTAGGGTTTAGTGGACCAGGTTGGATGTGGCAGTTACAAAGTTTTGTTTGGAGGAATTTTTTTCTATGTATTATTTTACGTATTATGTCATATTGTATTCTATTGTATTTTGAAGTATAAATTTGCTGGTGTCTTTTTCTGGGAAGGAATGCATTTTTCTTTCCTTCTATGTGAGACAGACTACTTCATTCCATAGTGAAAATGGGGGATGGACCTAGCCTGTTTTAGAGAATTTTGTCCTGAATAAATTGTCTATGCTGTAAATAGCTGTGAACTCCATTTTCAGAGGAAAAAAAGGTGGTCTATATATATATGAAATGAAAATAGTGGGACTCTAACTTATAGCACTGCCAACTGTCTTAAACTTTTATCCTCCTCTCAGGTTTCCCAATCTCTCTCCTATGCCAGTTTGTTATCTTTTTTCTCTTCCCAGGTCCAGCAAGTCTTCCCTCTCCTGCCTAAAGTTTTTTTCCTATATGTTTTTTATTCCCATCGCTTTCTTCTGATATCCTTTCTCTTTTTCCCCAATTCTCTGACTTTATCATGCTCATCCCCATGCTGCGCCCAGCTCTTGGCAGAAGTAAGGCATTCTTTAACCCTCATCTCTCCACTACCACTTGGTTTGATGACTTTACTGTAAACCGCATGATGCTAATAAGTCTAGCAGCAACTGCAGTAAAGCATGGAATAATGTGTTAAAGGCATTTCTCATTCTTGCCAGCAGGGGCTAGAGCAAGGTGATGCAAGAGAGTGTTAACAAGCCAAAGTGAGAGATGATGTGAAATATTTGTGATCCGGGATCCACATTTAATGTTATATATTAAAATGCAATTACCATTTTTATAATATACCCCCACTATCAACCATAAACTACTTGCATGGCTGTAGCCATCTAGTTAAAGGATGCAAAATGCCCTATATTTTGAATATTTTATCCAACTAAGCACTTCCTCATTTAAAAGAATCATGTACCTATCATTACAAGAATAAGCATTGATGACAGATATTTAAGCACCTATTTCTAGATAAAATAAGGAATAATTTGTCTCTTATGATTTAAGGCCTGATTTACTAAGCTACCCCCCCCCCCACACACACACACACCCCCACACCCTACCATACGCAAAGTCTTAGTAAATCAGACCCTCAGACTGAGAAATAGCTTTATTATTCATATTCGAATAATGAGTACACACACAGTAACACAGTAATGATGGCAGAAAAGGACCAAAAGGTCCATCCAGTCTGCCCAGCAAGCTTCTTATGGTAGTAATATCTGCCATGCAGTTTGCCCCCATGTTTCCCTTAAGAACAGTATAGTAGGGATGTGAATCGGGCTTCGGAAGATTGAAAATATCATCGATATTTTCAAACTCATCAGAAATCGGGGGTTCCCCAAAATGATAGGAAAACCCCACGATATTGTTCGTGGGGGTTCTCTTATCGTTTTGGGGGAGGGCGGGAAAAACGGCACACAAAAATAACCCCTAAACCCACCCCGACCCTTTAAAACTAATCCCTTAGCTTCCCCCACCCTCCCGACCCTCCCAAATCTTTTTACAGGTACCTGGTGGTCCAGTGGGGGTCCCGGGAGCAATCTCCTGCTCTCGGGCCGTCGGCTGCCACTAATAAAAATGGCGCCGATGGCCTTTGCCCTTACCATGTGACAGGGTATCAGTGCCATTGGCCGGCCCCTGTCACATGGTAGGAGCACTGGATGGCCTGCACCATTTTTAAAATTGGCGTCGGCCATCCAGTGCTCCCTCCATGACAGCAACAGCCAGCGGGGGCTGAAGAAATTAAAATCGAGGCCGGCGGGGGCCGAAGAAATTAAACCCGAGGCCAGTGGGGGCCAAAGAAGTGAACAGCAGTGCTACTAATCGCCACCGGAGACCAGCTGTTCAGCTGGGGGCCTTAGATCGGAAGGGTGCTTCTGTGTGTGTGTGTGTGTGTGTGTGTGTGTGTGTGTGTGTGATGTGTGAGAAAGGAATGCTGCTACTGTGCGTGTGTTGTGTGTGTTATGTATGTGAGAAAGGAATCTGCCAGTTTTAAAAAAAATGAAATGTGATAATACATATACCTCAACTTTTGTGCTGGTAGCACAACTTTTGAAAAGTTGGATGAAAGATGAAATTACTGAATTTTAAGCATCCCTCTTCTGGAAAATAACATTTAGCAAAGTGGGTAGAGACAAATACTAAATCAAAAAAATTTACAAATTTAAGATACTGATGCCAGGTGGGGTTTGTTTGGGGTTTTTTTAAGCATAATTTAAGCATGAAGACTAGAATAGTTCCAATCTGAAACGGTTTTGCTATTTTTTTAAGCCTTTAGAAAATGTATATTTTTAAATGACTAAGACTGGAATCTTCCCATTTAAAAGGGAAGTTGACTAAGGATGTCTTTCGGTTCCATATCTCCCACATGAATGACTGATAGTTTGAAGAAAGACACTTGCATTTTTGCCTGGAAGTGTAAAACAAGAGAAGCTGTACGGTGTGGGTGGCTTTCCCTTTGGAGGACAGAACCTGAAGTAAGGGTGTCATTTCACCTTCTGATAGGAATGTGGTTTTCTTATTTAACGGTTGGGATCATCTCTTTCACTTTTAGTAAAAGTGAAAAATGCTGCAAGTCTGAAAGCAAGGTGCTTCTGTGAGAGTGTAATATGTATGTGAGACAGGGAGGGTGTTTCTGTATGTGTGTGGTGTATATGTGAGTCAGGGAGGGTGCTTGTGTGTGTCAATGTGTGTGTGCAAGAGAGATGGAGCATGTTTTTGGCTGGCTTGTGGCTGTGAGAGAGGGCATGTGTGTGATTGAGCCTGTTTGTAAGTGAGATAGAACATGTGTGTGATTGAGAGCTTGTGTGTAAGTAAAATAGAGAGAGCATGTGTGTGATTGAAATCCTGTGTGTAAGAGGGAGCAAGAGCATTGTGTGATTGAGAGGGACTGGCTAGAGAGGTGATGTGTGTATGTGTGAGACTGATCAGGGAGATGACTGGTATGTGAGTGCTTGTGTGTGTGAGAGAGAGAGACTGGTTGGGAAGATGATTTGTGAGAGACAGAAACTGGTCTTGAGGGTTTGACTTGTGTGTGTGTGTGTGTGTGTGTGTGTGAGAGAGAGAGAGAGAAGAGACTGGTTGTGGTCACTAAGGAAGAGGACCATGAGGACAGCTTCAGCAGCTACTGCTGCTTCTGGTGTCGCCTGCAAGGGAAAGGAGTAGGAGAACTGCTGGAGAGGGTAAGTAAAGGTGGCTTTTTAAGTTCATTTTTCTTGATTGACTACCATTTTAATTATTGGGTAGTATGTGATGTGCCTGCTGTTTGAAATATTTTATTGGTGTTTGGTAAAGGTTTCAAAATTTGCTTGAGTCTTTAATTATTGGATATTCTATTCATCAGCTGTTTTGAAATTATTTTATTAGTATGATTTTATAATTCATGATTTATATATCTTGATTTTATTGATTGTTTCATGAGGAATGGTGACATTTGTGTTTTTATATTGTTGCACTGTATAGAGTCTGGCGTGATACGTTTTACAGTTTAGTTTTTGTCTGCACATTTCTATTTATACTTTATGTGGCTTTATTCTGTATTTGGTGAGAGTTTGTGTTCTGCATGCAAAGACTAAGATGAAGCATTCTTTTAGCATGTGGTTTCTCTGTAGGGAGCTGTAGTAGCTTGGCCTGTTCTGTTTTCCTGATAGTAGGTGTATTGATATTTTAGATTCTGGTATAATATTTGTGGTATTCTTTTTCATAGGTGGGGTTGTTATTCTTTGAGTTTTGGCAAATAGTACTGTGTTGATACGGGAGGACCATGCCGAAATATAGGGGTGTGTACATATAAGTGTAAATTATATATGTAAATTATATTGTATATGTAATTGGGTACCCTTGGACCAGTATGGAGAAAAATCCCCCAGGCCACTATTTTCCCACAATCTGCCCCTGTTTGATACTGTCCCATATAGAAGGCTCATTAATAAAATGAGCAACCTAGAATTGGAACCAAGGTAGTTGACTGTATTTGTCAGATTTAGCACAAGAGAATGATCTGTCTTCAGTATCATTTTTGTGATATAAGCTCTCATAATTTTTCCTACTTGAAATTTATCTTGAAGCTGGGTATAATTTTGGGTTTTTTGTGAAGTTTGTTTTCTGATTGAAAATTTGTTTTACAATGAGAATATATCAAACCTTCTGCTTAAACAAATATCAATGGGTCACTAATAATCGTTGATCCATAGTTATGAGTTGGAAGAACATTTCAACATTCAAAGAAACAAGTGGAAAGAGAGATTGCATTTGATCCAGATTCACTCTCCTTCAGCATGGAAGATGATGATGTTGAGTGCATCACTAAACCAGCTACAATTGCAGAACGAGTAGAATTTACTTACAATGAACTGAAAGATGCTCATTGGTTTTATGATATACCAGGAATCGTGAAAGAAGATTGTGTAAGGATTTTTTTTTACTGTTTTATAAGATGACATACATTTAACAGCATAGTGTGGGAAGAATCCATCTCAATAACATGTATTTTGTATATTAAAAAAAAACCAGGTACTAAACATAAAAACATAATTGACATTTATGTGGCATGTTTCATCCCTCTATGCTACAGTTCCAGCACTGGAAACCTTCATTGTTACTTTGAGTGTATTACATCTAAATCTAGTATCCCACACAGATGGATAGCTTCTGACTGTGAGAGGGATCTCTTATTGTTTTAATAATATTGACAGTGGAATAATCTAGTGAACATTCTGCATTGTGGTTTATTTGCCCTAGGTGACACACCATGTGCAAAACTAGAACCCAGCCCTAACTTGTTCTCATATTCTGACACACCACCTGTTAATTGACCTGTAACGTTGAGCACTCATTTCTGAGTGATAGCTTGGTAAAGCATTAAACCCTCATCATCCATTGTTAAGTATATCATGGCCTCTGGGTGGCTGAAGGGTGGTGATTATCTTTTTCTGTTATGAGCAATAGTATTTTCTGTTACAGTAAAACCAAGAAAATTGGCCAATGAGAATGGGACATCTTTCCTAGCATTCTGTCTGCTAACTTGGGGGTAGAGTTTCAAAGGGTTGCATGCATAAGGTACGCATGCAACCCCTGAAAACCTCCCCCTGTGCGCACCGAGCCTATCTTGCATAGGCTCGGCGGCGCACGCAAGAACCCGGGATGCGCGTAAGTCCTGGGGTTTGAAAAAATGGGTGTTCCGGGGGCGGGGCCGTATGCGGGGTGCTGGCCCAGGGGCATTCCGGGGGCACTGGGCTGGGGGATGGAGAGCCAGCGCACACTAGTTACGCCTGCCTGGATGCAGGCGTAACTTCTCCCACAAAGGTCGGGGGGGTTAGTTAGGGCAGGGGGGTGGGTTAGATAGAGGAAGGGAGGGGAAGGTGCGGGGGTCGGAGGGAATGGAGGAAGGCTGCTTGGCTCGGCGCATGCTAGTTGCACAATTGTGCACCCCTTAGCACACGCCGACCCTGGATTTTATAACATGCGTGCGGCTGCATGCGGCTGCGCATGCATGTTATAAAATCTGGCCCTTGCTTTAAAGTTTATAATATTATGGTATCATAGCATCACCACCAAAGTTCAGTTGTAATAATGCATTCATGGTAAATACTATTTTTGCATGATTATATTTTCATTGAGAAGAGGATTTTTCCTGAAAACTGGTGTGCACATGACTGTACCAATTCCTAACGGTAAAAAGGATCCATAGCTTGTTTTGTTTTGTTCTTTTTTTGTATGTTTTTTGCAAAACATGAAGGAGAATTTTAAAATGACATTACCAGATTTTTTTATTCTCATTTAATGAGTTTCATCTCAAATTTCCCTTTCTGTTAAAGATTACCCTAAGGTAGTGCTTTTTGGTATTTTCAACTCTCAGAATATTTGAGCGATTTGAATTTAAAATGTTCCTGCGCATTTGCTGTTTTTGTTTTTTAAACAATAACATTCAGGCATAGACTTATTCAGCAGAGGTGTCTAGAAAAACTATATTTCTATAAGATATACCAATTTTTAGTAGTGAGTTTGAAATGCTATAGAGATGAAGACTAACAAAGTCAGAATGTTGCATAACCTATAGTGGGCCATCAGAAAGCATATTTCAATCCATGTTAGTACAGGTATCATCAACATGATGTTCATAGCAGTATGGCACTTCTGAAGAAATCAGTATTGATACTATTTACAACTTGCTAACCCCAGAAGGCCAAGGTGTTATCCCTTCCTGTCCTGTCCGGAAGAGCAGAACTTTTGGGATAATTTTATTTATTTATTTATATTCTGCCATTCAGCCAATTCAAAGCGGATTACCTGCAGGTACTATAGTTATGTCCCTGTCCCCAGTGGGTTGTATTGCTCCATGGTGAAGCCACATTGAAGAATACTGTGTGCAGTTCTGGATGTCGCATCTCAACAAAGATATAGTTACAGAGGAAAAGGTACAGAGAAGGGTGACCAAAATAATAAAGGGAATGAAATGGCTCCCCTACAAAGAAAGCTAATGAGGTTTGATCTGTTCAGCTTGGAGAAGAGATGTAAACATACTATTAAGTTCTGTATTTCATTGCTGGATGAGATGGTTAAGGCGGATAGTATAGTTGGGTTTAAAAAAGTTTTGAACAAATTCCTGGAGAGGTCAATAAATTATTAACCAAGTAGACTTAAGAAATAGTCACTGCTTATTACTACGCGATAGCAGTATGGGACTTATTTACTGTTTGGAATCTTGTCAGGCACTTGTGATCTGGATTGGCCTCTTTTGGAAACAGGATGCTGGGCTTGATGGACCCTTGGTCTGACCCAGCTTGGCAACTTCTTATGTTTTTATGAACTTTTCTTATGCAATTAAAACAGTTTATATTCAAGCTTATTTCCCTTCAAAGTTCAGCATTCCCCTCTGAGCACAACATCCCGGACACTTCCAGCGTTACTTAGGTAATAATGCTTGAAGGCAGTGTACTTTTCCACTACATAGTACACTTCCAGTGTTATATTAACTAAGTAACACTGGAAGTGACTGGGATCGCTTAGCACATCAATCCAGGTATAGACAAGGGGTATCTTATGAAGGTATTGGGTGGGTGCCTTGGAGGTGTGGCTGTTTGTGAGGGGAGGAGAAGAAAGGGTGATTTAAAGATTTTTAGGAAGGAGGGAAGTGGGAATGGGGAGGCCTGGAGGCCTGAGCCAGCAGTGATCTTTTGTTTAATAGTTTTCTTAAGGTTGAGAACAGCTTTCTGGGACAGCAGGGGAGACGTAGAAACATGTTATAGTGGGGGTATTCCTTTGGCTAGGAAAACCACAACTTTTATTTTAAGGTGTGCTACTTATCCAGATATCTCTGAAGATATCCGGGTAAGTAGCTAGTTATCCAGCCATACAAAACCAGATAAATGTATGCCTGACCAGCCATATTCAACTAATGGCCAGTTAGGGTTGAAGTTATCTGGCTATATGTAGTCAGATAACTTTAAACAAGTATATTTAGTGAGATTTTTAACCGCAATATCTAGTTTTCTAGTATTGATCTTCCCGTTGATGTGAATAGGAATGCTCCAGATAATTACAACCTTTTTGCTTTCTTCTGTTCTATTAGGTTTGTGTTCCCAGTGTTTGTTTGTTTGGTGTGTCTATGTAATAATGTTTGCACAGTTTCCAATTAATAAAATATGTCACTTGGTTGAACCTTTCTATATTTTACTTATTTATTTATAGATTTATATATATATATATATATACCACCTATAGCAGAAAAACTGTGCTAAGCATTTACAATTAACTAAAGGCAATACAATGTCAAGGTACAACAGGCATCATCACATAGAAAAACAGTAACATAGAAATGACGGCAGAAAAGGTCTAAATGGTCCATCTGGTCTGCCTAGCAAGTTTATGGTAGTATCTGCCATGCAGTGCAGGTTAACCCCATGCTTATCAGCTTCCCAGAATGTAAAAGTCAGGGCCCTCGTTGGTTGCTGTTTGAATCTAATTCTCCTTTACTCCTTGTGATTGAAGCAGAGTGCAATGTTGGAGTTGCATCAAAAGTATTCAACTTATTGGTTAAGGGTAGTAATAGCCACTAGGGATGTGAATCGTTTTTTGACGATTTAAAATATCGTCCGATATATTTTAAATCATCAAAAAATCGTTAGGGCCACGATACAATACCAATTCCCCCGATTTATCGTTAAAAAATCGTAAATCGGGGGAAGGGGGAGGGCAGGAAAACCGGCACACTAAAACCCCCTAAAACCCACCCCCGACCCTTTAAATTAAATCCCCCACCCTCTCGAACCCCCCCCCCAATGCTTTAAATTACCTGGGGATCCGGCGGTGGTCCAGAACGGCGGTGGTCCGGAACGGCCCCCTCAATAGAATCGTGTTGTCTTCAGCCGGCGCCATTTTTCAAAATGGCCGCCGCAAAATAGCGGCGGCCATAGACAAAAACGATTCGACGGAGGAGGTCGTTCCGGACCCCCGCTGGACTTTTGGCAAGTCTTGTGGGGGTCAGGAGGCCCCCCCAAGCTGGCCAAAAGTTTCCTGGGAGTCCAGCGGGGTTCCGGGAGCGATTTCTCGCCGCGAATCGTTTTCGTACGGAAAATGGCGCCGGCAGGAGATCGACTGCAGGAGGTCGTTCAGCGGGGGTTCGCCGCTGAACGACCTCCTGCAGTCGATCTCCTGCCGGCGCCATTTTCCGTACGAAAACGATTTGCGGCGAGAAATCGCTCCCGGAACCCCGCTGGACTCCCAGGAAACTTTTGGCCAGCTTGGGGGGGCCTCCTGACCCCCACAAGACTTGCCAAAAGTCCAGCTGGGGTCCGGAACGACCTCCTCCGTCGAATCGTTTTTGTCTATGGCCGCCGCCATTTTGCGGCGGCCATTTTGAAAAATGGCGCCGGCTGAAGACAACACGATTCTATTGAGGGGGCCGTTCCGGACCGCCGCCGTTCTGGACCACCGCCGGATCCCCAGGTAATTTAAAGCATTTGGGGGGGGTTCGCGAGGGTGGGGGATTTAATTTAAAGGGTCGGGGTGGGTTTTAGGGGGGTTTAGTGTGCCGGCTCACGATTTTAACGATTTTTCACGATAGTTTACACACCCAAACGGCAACAATACGATTCCCTCCCCCTCCCAGCCGAAATCGATCGTTAAGACGATCGAGGACACGATTCACATCTCTAATAGACACATCAGCAAGTTACCCAATGCTTATTTGTTACCCAGACCATAAAAGTCTGAGCCCTCAATTGTTGTGTGAATCTAACTCCCCTTTTCCCTCTGTTGTAAAGCAGAGATCAATGTTGGAGTTGCATCAACAGCATCAAGGCTTATTGGTTAGGGGTAGTAACCACCACATCAGCAAGCTACCCCAAACCCTCTTTTCTTCATTTCTATCCTCTAGCGTTTATGGATCCACAGTGTTTATCCCATGCCCCTTTTAATTCTTTCACTGTTTTCATCTTCAGCATCTCCTCCAGAAGGGCATTCCAGGCATCTACCCCCCTCTCTGTGAAGAAATATTTCCTGATGTTGGTTCTTAGTCGTCCTCCCTGGGGTTTCATTTCTTGACCCCTAGTTCTACTGATTTCTTTCTAATGGAAAAGGTTTAATGATTGTGCATCATTAAAACTTTTCAGGTATCTGAATGTCTGTATCATATCTCCCCTGACCCTCCTTTCTGCCAGGGTATATGTAGTCATATCCTTTAGCCTCATAAATCTTTCCATGCTGATCCCACACCATTTTGGTCACTCTTCTTTGGACTGTCTCCATTCTGTCTCTATTCTTTTTGAGATATGGGCTCCAGTACTGAATGCAGTCCTGAAGGTGAGGCCTCACCAAGGAACTGTACAAGAGCATCTCCATCTCCTTTTTATTACTGGTTTTTCCTCTCTCTATGGAGTCCAGCATTCATCTAATGTCTCCTTTCCATGGTCTTTTGTTTGACTGTTTCCTGATATTTCTAAAATTAAACAAAACAAAGTACATATCCATCTATAAAACAATAAAACCTGAAATTTCAGGAAAAGGCCAAATGAAAGAAATGCACTTTCAGTTTCTTCTGAAGGATTTATAATCAATGAGATTTCTCTGCTCCATGGATAGCTCGTTCCACAGCGTGAGACTAGTGACAGCGAAAACCCTGGTATGAACTGTGTGGAGACAACATGTCTTAGCAGTGGAGGCAATAAGTAGGCCTCTGTCTGCAGATCTTAAGAAGCATTGAGGAACATACCTCATCAATTTTTAGCCAAAAAGTCAGGCTTTATAGACAAGGCCATTAGCTCGAACTGAATCCTATACTTCTACTTAACGGGAAGCCAATGAAGTTGGCAGAGTGCATGGTAGATATGCTCCCTAAGAGGGCAAGAGGTGATTAAACATGTGGCTGTACTTTGTAATAATAGTGGTGCTCCAATCATATAAGAACATAAGAACATAAGAACATGCCATACTGGGTCAGACCAAGGGTCCATCAAGCCCAGCATCCTGTTTCCAACAGAGGCCAAACCAGGCCATAAGAACCTGGCAAGTACCCCAAAACTAAGTCTATTTCATGTTACCGTTGCTAGTAATAGCAGTGGCTATTTTCTAAGTCAACATAATTAATAGCAGGTAATGGACTTCTCCTCCAAGAACTTATCCAATCCTTTTTTAAAATCCTTTTTTAAATCCTTTTTTAAACACAGCTATATATTTTGATAACCCTGCATATAAAGAATTGCAGTAGTCTAGGGTAGTCAGGATAAATGCTTGTACCACTGTTCTAAAGAGTGACTGGTAGAAGATATTTTAAGGGTCCGAAGGCCTAAAGCTTAAAGAAAACTGACTTGACTATAGCACAATGTTGGGGCTTTAAACCAAAGACAGAATCCAGTAAAAATCCCAAGTCCTGAATAATGAAGGTGAATACAAGAGGTGTATACAGGCCTTCTGACATCAGCAGATCACATGCAGCAACCAAGTGTGTAACCATTTCCAGTTCTAGTCCACCGAATCTGCATTTATCCATTTTATTTTAATTGATTTGCAGGCTCTTTAGACCTCTGTTGGAAAATTATAAGGAGATATACAAGCTTCTCATGATTTTAGAGAGGCTACTATTAAAGATAGGATGCTTTGTCCAGGAGGATCGAACTTATGGAGAACTGGAATCGCCCCCTGAACCTAAGGTTGATAAAGTTTCCTAGAATCATGGGGCTGAGAGTTTCTTCTTTGTTCTGAAGATAAGATCCCCAGTGTAAATAAAGTTTATTTTCTTCCTTCGGCTGATGAAGGTGGTTGGGACCCGCATCCATTTGGGGCCTCTCTGGACATGCAGAATGTTACTAACCTTTTGGAGCAATCTGGGTTAGAAGTAATAGATCACCCCACTCTGCTTGTTTCTCTTGTAGTTGAGCAAGATAATTTCTTCTTTCCATGGTCTTTGTGTTCAAATGTTTCCTGTTATTTCTAAAATTACTCAGGAAAGAAGAAGGGGTTTTCTTTCTGTGAGACAAGGGACTATTTCCTCAGGTGCATTGCTTCTACAAAGATACCCTTGTAAGTGTATCATAAAAAAGAGTAATGATTGCTATATTTTTTCATGGCAGAACCATTAAGAGCCATTTTGGATGCTAGAGTAGGGATGTGAATCGTTTTAGGACGATTAAAATTATCGTCCGATAATTTTAATATCGTCTTAAACCGTTATGGAACACAATACAATACAGATTCTAACGATTTATCGTTATAAATCGTTAGAATCGTGAGCCGGCACACCAAAACCCCCTAAAACCCACCCCCGACCCTTTAAATTAAATCCCCCACCCTCCCGAACCCCCCCCCCCCAATAACTTAAATAACCTGCGGGTCCAGCGGCGGTCCGGAACGGCAGCGGTCCGGAACGGGCTCCTGCTCCTGAATCTTGTCGTCTTCAGCCGGCGCCATTTTCGAAAATGGCGCCGAAAATGGCGGCGGCCATAGACGAAAAAGATTGGACGGCAGGAGGTCCTTCCGGACCCCCGCTGGACTTTTGGCAAGTCTTGTGGGGGTCAGGAGGCCCCCCACAAGCTGGCCAAAAGTTCCTGGAGGTCCAGCGGGGGTCAGGGAGCGATTTCCCGCCGCGAATCGTTTTCGTACGGAAAATGGCGCCGGCAGGAGATCGACTGCAAGGAGGTCGTTCAGCGAGGGTTCCGGCTCCTCGCTGAACGACCTCCTGCAGTCGATCTCCTGCCGGCGCCATTTTCCGTACGAAAACGATTCGCGGCGGGAAATCGCTCCCTGACCCCCGCTGGACCTCCAGGAACTTTTGGCCAGCTTGTGGGGGGCCCTCCTGACCCCCATGAGACTTGCCAAAAGTCCAGCGGGGGTCCGGAAGGACCTCCTGCCGTCCAATCTTTTTCGTCTATGGCCGCCGCCATTTTTCGGCGCCATTTTCGAAAATGGCGCCGGCTGAAGACGACAAGATTCAGGAGCAGGAGCCCGTTCCGGACCGCTGCCGTTCCGGACCGCCGCTGGACCCGCAGGTTATTTAAGTTATTTGGGGGGGGTTCGGGAGGGTGGGGGATTTAATTTAAAGGGTCGGGGGTGGGTTTTAGGGGGTTTTAATGTGCCGGTTTTTCGATTTTTCGATTTTTAATGACCCGCAGGTTATTTAAGTTATTTGGGGGGGGGTTTCGGGAGGGTGGGGATTTAATTTAAAGGGTCGGGGTGGGTTTTAGGGGGTTTTAATGTGCCGGTTTTTCGATTTTTCGATTTTTCGATTTTTCGATTTTTAACGATTTTTAACGATTTTTCACGATATTTTACCCCCCCAAACGGCAACAATACAATTCCCTCCCCCTCCCAGCCGAAATCGATCGTTAAGACGATCGAGGACACGATTCACATCCCTATGCTAGAGCCCAGCCATAGAATTAATCATGACTATATTGTCCAGTAGAGATTATCTCCTACCAGTTCTTTCCAGGTTAAGCTTATTCCTTAAAATTGTTCCCTCCTTATATTATATGCCTCTTTTTCAAGCTTATTGTTATTTATATATTGTACCATGTATTCTAATGATAACTTTGATATTTACTTTCCTCTTTACTGGCTTTCATTGGCCACTATAGTGTTACATGCATTTTTGATTGATACTTTGTAAAGTATTGTAAATGCATTTATTCATTTCACCAGGCTTTTCTATGCTAGCTATGAGTCATCTTGTTTGTAGTCCACTCTTCTTGCTGCATTTATCAATCTCTCATCTATAGATTTGTGTTCTGCTCTCCTTAACTACTGCTGTGTCAAATCTTGATCCGTGTGTGGTTTCTGGCATGCTCTCTATTAGGGATGTGAATCGTTTTAGGACGATTAAAATTATCGTCCGATAATTTTAATATTGTCTTAAACCGTTATGGAACACAATACAATAGAGATTCTAACGATTTATCGTTATAAATCGTTAGAATCGTGAGCCGGCACACTAAAACCCCCTAAAACCCACCCCCGACCCTTTAAATTAAATCCCCCACCCTCCCGAACCCCCCCCCCAAATGACTTAAATAACCTGCGGGTCCAGCGGCGGTCCGGAACGGCAGCGGTCCGGAACGGGCTCCTGCTACTGAATCTTGTTGTCTTCAGCCGGCGCAATTTTCCAAATGGCGCCGAAAAATGGCGGCGGCCATAGACGAACACGATTGGACGGCAGGAGGTCCTTCCGGACCCCCGCTGGACTTTTGGCAAGTCTTGTGGGGGTCAGGAGGCCCCCCCAAGCTGGCCAAAAGTTCCTGGAGGTCCAGCGGGGGTCAGGGAGCGATTTCCCTCCGCGAATCGTTTTCGTACGGAAAATGGCGCCGGCAGGAGATCGACTGCAGGAGGTCGTTCAGCGAGGGTTCCGGCGCCTCGCTGAACGACATCCTGCAGTCGATCTCCTGCCGGCGCCATTTTCCGTACGAAAACGATTCGCGGCGGGAAATCGCTCCCTGACCCCCGCTGGACCTCCAGGAACTTTTGGCCAGCTTGGGGGGGGCCTCCTGACCCCCACAAGACTTGCCAAAAGTCCAGCGGGGGTCCGGAAGGACCTCCTGCCGTCCAATCGTGTTCGTCTATGGCCGCCACCATTTTTCGGCACCATTTGGAAAATGGCGCCGGCTGAAGACAACAAGATTTAGTAGCAGGAGCCCGTTCCGGACCGCTGCCGTTCCGGACCGCCGCTGGACCCGCAGGTTATTTAAGTCATTTGGGGGGCGGTTCGGGAGGGTGGGGGATTTAATTTAAAGGGTCGGGGGTGGGTTTTAGGGGGTTTTAATGTGCCGGTTTTGCAATTTTACGTTTTTTCGATTTTTCACGATTTTTCACGATTTTTCACGATATTTTACCCCCCCAAACGGCAACAATACGATTCCCTCCCCCTCCCAGCCGAAATCGATCGTTAAGACGATCGAGGACACGATTCACATCTCTACTCTCTATACTGTATTTCTGCTTCTGCTATTTATCCTTCCTTGTTTGCTGATTTGATTCTTTAAAGAGTTTTTTTTTGCTTGTTTAGCTAGTTCTGTAGCCAGGGCCAATGCAAGGGGATTAGATGCCCTAGGCACCTTCTGCCTTTTGCCACGCCCCCTGGAGTCATGCCAACCCCCCCCCCCAGTCGTGCTGACACACCTCCCCCAACCCCCCAGTCGCAGCCCCAACTCCTACCTCTCGCAAATGGTGATGGCGGCAAAGAGGAGTGGAGATTTGAATCCCCACTCCTCTTTGTCGCTGCTGCTCGCTGGGGCCATGAATGATGGCAGCAAAGAGGAGTAGGGATTTGAATCTCCACTCCTCTTTGCCACCACTGTTTTCAGCCACACATGGCTCGCGCCCCCTAGGCCCAGGCCTAGCTCACCTAGTGCTTCCGCTGACCCTGTTTGTAGCTTCTTTCCCTTCATGTGCTGGTGGATTTTCAGTCATTCCCTCTATTCACTGGAATGATTGTCCAAGATTAAGGACTGAGACCGATGTTGCTTGCTTACTTTTGTACTTCAGCATGATTTGAGTATTTGGGTCCATTGATGCCATTAATTATGCCTGAAAGCCTATTATGGTAGCTCTGATTGTGTAATCAATTTTAATAAGAACCATATCACCTTCAGCTCTAGGGATATATAGTCTTAGCATACACTGGTTCTTATAGATTACCTGATGGGCATGGAGGAACTTTCTTGTTTTTATATCTAATGCTTCAAGATATTTATAGGGTCAGTTTACTATTCCAAAACTGTATCATAGTGCAGGAATTGCAAGTTGAGATCTTTTCTATCAGTACTTAATGCCAAATTTTTCCACCTTCCTCTACTCCTAGTTATTTCTATACATCTTCTTGCTCCAGTTCCTTTATATTACAATCTTTAATCAGGGACACATTTTCAGTTTTGCTTAATGTTCCTTTAAGTAAAGTTACCTTAGCACATTTGCACAGGTCAAATGTCATCTGAGAAACTGTTCAATGCTCAAAGTTGTTCTGCTAAATGAGCATCACATAAACTTTCCGGTGCTTGAGAGTTTTCTATAGTCTGTGTATGTAAATTGTCTGTCTTCAGTATCAGAGTATGTGCCCTGCCGATGAGGCCACAGAATGGTTTAAAATGAAGCAGCCTCAGACCGGGACACAGCCATTCAACCTAGGAACCAGATTGGTCCTCAGGAGGTTTGCAAAATGTTGCTGAAAAAGGCCCTTTGTTTAGGCAACTAGATGATTGAGGGCTGGAGGGTGAAGAAAGGCCCCCAAAGTTGTGCATCCAGAGCTTGGCAGGTATATAGAGTGTCAGAAAGACCCCCAAGGTGGTACATCTAGAGAAGAGAAGCTAGGTAAATTGGCAGCAATTTCCCCCAAGGTGGTACATCTGGGTTATGGCAGCTAGACAGTGTCAGCAAGACCCCCCATGGTTGTATATCTGGGACAGGAAAGCAAGGCAAAGTATCAGCAAACACCCAAAGGGGTACCTCTGAGGCATGGCAGCTAGACAGAGAGGCAATTATAGTTACTAGTTAGACCCTGCCTGCACCTGTTTGCTCAGCACATTAAATTATTCCTAAAATCACTAATAACTATGATCAATGTATAGAAAAAATGTATATATGAGGGGAATTACGGTAAATCATAAAATATTGCCAACATGAGGTTAAGCTCATCATCATCATCTCCCTCCTCACATATAAAATAGACCAAAGTTATTTTCCATTTTTTCTTTTTCCATTTTGTATATGCAAATAAAATTTCACTTGTCTTGACTAGTGGTTTGGTAGTCCCTTTCAAAGCTTTAAAATATCACTCAACACGGTCCATGTTTCGAAAGAATTCTTCAAGAGCAACAAGATTATAATATGTTCAACCATCATGGCTTGTCATCACAATTACCAGTCAGTTCATTCTGCTTACCAGAAGTGGCCCACTGGGCACTCACATTCCAGTCCATGATTGGTGATTCAAAATAACGAGGAGGAGGGAGTGGGTATTGGGTTAAATAGGGGATATTGTGCATACATATACCTAAATTGGATGAATCTTAACTGCAGTGTTCAGCCAGGTCATTTTATCTGAATAAATCACTATTTATCCTGGTAAATGGTCTTGAAAACTCCTCTCTCTATATTTAACTGTTAGGCTTCAGAATGCTATCAGCAATTTTCAAAAGGAAACATGGAGTGTTTTTGCCCACAGCAATTCAAGTGGAAGTTGCCTAGGCCGTATGAATAACAAGTAATATTTTCATGCAATTTTCATATTTCCATGCCAAATTTGGCAGAAATGTAGCCTCAACCATTAAGTTCAAACCATTTCCTCATCATTTGAGGAACTACTCTATTCCTGCAGTGGCACTGCAGTCTATACCTCATCTGCTTAATTTCAAAGAAACTGCTATTAAAGCAAAGCTTTTAAAATTAAGCAGCTGTGAATCAGAAGCAAGGCTGATGACCTGCTGTTCCAGATAAAGTGGCATTAGTGAGATCAATGGTTTCATTGATCGCAACATATTTGACATATATGAGGGCTCAGCACTCAACTGCTTATGCAAACTCATCAGAGATGAGTAAACAGCATGCTTTGAATCTAAAAGGGATTATCTTCACAAAATGTGAGGAAAACAGAAGCAAACTAAAACATAAAATTAAAAGGGTAAGGTTTGTCTATTTAGATGGTGTAAATATAAATATTCTGACCATAGTCACTAGAAAACTATAGGCACAATATCAATGTATCCAAAATTAGTAGTATACATTTCCTGCAGATATTTGTCTTATTTTGTGAGTAATTTTTATTGCAACTTGTGTTATAAAATGCAAGTTAGAGGGCTTGCAAAGGAGGGAAAAAACATTTCAAATGGCATTTTAACTCACCCTACTCTGAATCATATATTATCAACTTCATGACAATGTACATAATCTTTATTATAACTTTTCAGATATGCAGAGACAATTTCATGATTTAATTTGGAACTGGGCAAGTAAAGCCATCTGAGCATGTTTCTACTGCTGTCGGTTTCAAATGAAGAGGAAGAAAACCAAAATGCCTGCCCATAGTTCAGTCACCATACTGCCTCATTGAGATATGCTGTACTTAATCGGATTCTGAGACACAGGATGCATTAAAGAAAAATGTACTTTCATTTTTGTTATGAAATCATATTTATAATTAAAAGAAGTAATATAGACTGTTATACATGTGTTAGGAAATAGTCACGCATAAGGTGATATCTGTCCTTAGTTTCTTATTAGGTTCATTGCACTTAAACAGAGGATCATTCCATTCACCATCACGTCTCTGAATTCCATTATTCTGAGGCTCCAGTTTGCATTAGGAATGTGCATTTGTTTGAAAGGGGTATGTATTCATTTGAAATGAATGTGCAATCTGAACTGAAAATGCCCATTTTCTGATTGGATTCTTTCAAACTAAACAAATCACTTGCACTCCAATAAAACCACATATTTTCAGGTTTTTCATTTGCTGAGAAATTAAAAAAGAAATGCCCCCACACCCTTCTCTACCCCTTCTGTAGCACTGGCCCAAGGAGAGAAAGGGGCATAAGTGAGCCCCGACCTGCTTCTGCCTCACTGGTTCTCCTTTAAAAATTGCCCTGGTCTCAGGGCTGGCTGGTGCTCTGTAATTTATGGCCATAATATATTATGGTTCTAAAGCAATATAGCCATAAAACAAACTTTACAGCCTTAAAGCTTGTTTTATGTGTATTGCTTTATGGCCATATTACTTTACAGCCATAAAACAATATGGTGCCATCTGGCCTGAGAGCTGCGCCAATTTTTAAAACAGAACTGACAGGACTGGAATAATTAGGTATTGCTCCTTTTCTTTTACCCTTGGGCCAATGATATAGAAGGGGTAAGAGGGAGTTTCTTTTTTTTTTTTCAGTTAATGATTATTTTGTTTCACAAAAATTAACTAAACCAAAATAAGCATTAAACAAATTGAATCCTGAAAATAAAAACTCTAAAATTTGGCCCTTGCATATGCTTAATTTCCATTATAACTTGTTTATCATCCTTTACTCACATCTATATTCTGCACATTAGAGAAATAATTATTCAAAAAGAAGATTAGAGGTAGGGAAATGTTTGAAAGACTTGTAATCTGTGGAGGGTACCACACCATTACCAGATTCAACCTTCATTTAGCAAGTGAATTATCCCGTGGAAGCATAATGCAATCTCTTTCATGTATATCAGGGGTTCCCAATCTTTTTGGGAGCGTGGACCCTTTTTCAGCCTTGCAAAATTTTCAGGACCCCCACATGCTTGATGCTTCTCTTTCATTTATACCTGCAGTTATATGCCATATAGAAACATATTAATATAATAATAAACTCGTTCATAATATGTAAAACATGAATTGCTTACTGATATAAATGGAATACATATATTTGCAAAGCACAGCAGTAAATGTGCAAGCTAGTAATTATACTCAATAACTTACATAGTGAAATTACAGGCAGCCACACAGCTGGATCTGAAGCCACTGGTGGAGATGGACTGGTGGAGGGAGAGAAAGAGAATGACCAGGATAAACTGGTGGAGAGAAAGAAACTGGTAAGAAAGAGACTGGTGGAGGGAAAGAGAGAGAGCACTGGTGGGGATGGACTGGTGGAAGATGAGACACTGATGGAGGGAGAGAAAGTATCGACATGCAATATCCTACTTAATGAAAGACAGCACAAAAGAATATGAAATAGGAGAGTCCACTGGTCATTCATAATCATGTACATCTAATGCATTTTGATAGAACAAGTGATTTGGTTATGTCTCCTACTATTTTTATTTAACAATTCCATTACTGAAATAATGTAGTCCAGAATTTTTATCATTTATAAGCAATGAACAAGGGCCTCTTAAATTCCTCTGGAATGTTGCCCTTGTGGTCATATAGGTTTCTGCCATTATACCATCTTTATCTGATTTCCTTCATTTCCTGAGTGATTGAATGAATGGCAGCTGCTGGACCTTTCCATGACATAATTTCAGGAGCAATGCTCCCTCCTTCAAGCTGGTATGCTGGGGCCATAATAGAAGCCAAAATGACGCACTATAGCCATATTTTCTGCCAAACCTTGTAAGTAATTTTTTTCACCCATTGAGCATATTTTAGTGGCTAGCTAGATTCTTGTTATGCTCAGGCTTGTAAACCCTTGGGTTGACGGAAGGATGGTATACCTTTGGAGAAGATCCGTAGGTTCTCCCGTCGGGAGGCGAGGCAAGAACAGAAGATGTGACCAGCTGACCCTTGGCACTGTAGACAGAGACGACTGTGGAGGCAAACGAAGAGTCGTGACGTCGGGAAATGGAAGTGTGTCCTCGCCACTGGAAATCCGCAAATCAGCAAATGGCCACAGTGCCGGAGGCCTCTGGCCCTGACCCCAGACCGCCCCCAGACTGCCCCGCCCTGTCCCTGCCCTGCCACGGGACTGCCCCTTTTGTAAAGCCCTGGGGCTTTATGCACGTTACCGGGCTTATAAAATCCTCTGGATTTACACTTGTAGGACTTTTAAAATCCGGCCTTATTTATTCAACTTGTTAACAAACTTTCCACTATTTACTGTTCTTTTTATATTACTAAAAAATTAACTTAGCTTATTAATGGGCATTCCACTCTTATGCTACTTATGCTAGCTTGCTTAAATGCTATCCCAACATTGAAAATGTATTGACACCCACGTGCCTTCTTTAAGGGAATTATAGCAATCTAAAAAAGAGCACAGAATAAAATATAATATCAATAATAAAACCTAACTAAAAATATACAAGTTAAAACTAGCTAACCAGTGGAAACATACCTATAAAGTCGACCCAATTGGCTCATATAACATCCCAAAATATGGCAGACACACTCTAACTCTGCCCCTGATGTGTCAGCTTTTAAACCTACGTGGGTGCCTCCCATCCAACCAATACAAAAGACTTCATGTACGCATCAACCAATCAGGGTTCTTGCTGAACCCTGGAAAGCAAGAAGTTTGATAGTTCTCAATCTCACTGTCTTCTTAAATAAACTTGTCTGGCTCACATCAACCAGTCAAAGGAACTTCACATATGCACTGAACAATCAATTCCTTTATTCAGTCCCAATGGATGAACAGTATGCAAACAAAATATCCACCTCTGCTCTGCTTGTAACAAAAGTAAATTATAATCACCACCTCGATTATCGACCTTCATTTGTTCCAAAGCAGTAAAGTGTAAATCCTCAAATGTATGATTGAGAGAGCTAGCAGCTATAAACACAAAGAGAAGGATCGGTAAAAATGACTTTTATTGAATCTTGCCCGACTCTGGCCGAGTTTCGCGCGCATGTTTTAAAATTGGGCGTACATGTGCATGAACCGGGTAGCGTGTGCACATGTAGGCTGTGCACACTTCTTTTAAAATCTTCCCCTATGTCTGCACATATATGCACATTGTCTTATAGATTGTGTAGAGAAAATTTGCATTTTCCTGCATTGCAAATATATGTGTGTTCTTCTGGCTCAAAATTACACAGTATTTTATAAACTGTGCCTCTCCTGCCACACAGTTTATAAAATACTAGAATAAAGCTCCATGGGACCATTCTTGCGCTTTTGGAGAATTACTCAGATTATTGAAAATTGGGCTTTAATGAACTAGAAAAAGAAAACAATGGGGTAGATTTTAAAAGCCCTGCGCACGTAAATCCTGCCGGATTTACGCGCAAAGGGCACTTGCGTGCCGGTGCGCCTATTTTGCATAGGCCTCTGGCGCGCACAAAGCTCCGGGACGCACGTAAGCCCAGGGGCTTTGCTTGGGGGGCGTGTTGGGGTCATGTCGGTGGGCATGTCGGGGGTGGCGTGACATTCAAGGCGTGTCCAGAGGCATGACGGCAGTCCGGAGGCGGGGCCGAGTGCTCCGGCACAGCGGCCTGCGCTGGGGCAGGGAGCAGGCAATGCGCGCAAGTTACATCTGCCAGAGGCAGGCGTAACTCAATGAAATAAGGTAGGGGAGGGGGATTTAGTTAGGGCTGGGGGTAGGTTAGATAGGGCAAGGGAGGGAAAGGTGGGGAAAGGTGGGGGGGGGACAAAAAAAAAGTTCCTTCCGAGGCCACTCCAATTTCAGAGTGGCCTTGGAGGGAACGGAGGCATGCTGCGTGGCTCGGCACATGCAGGCTGCCGATTTTGCACAGCCTTGCATGCGCCAACCCCAGATTTTCGCTTGCGCCGGTTGCGCGAACAAAGTACGCGCGAACAAAAGTCCCGGTGTGATCTTCCACTCTCGGGCCACGGGTGCGTATGACAGGGCAAAGGTAGCGCCGGCGCCATTTTGGTTCCTGTCCCCCGATGTCACGAGCGTAGGAGATCGCTCCCGGACCCCCGCTGGACCCCCAGGGACTTTTGCCCAGCTTGGGGGGGCCTCCTGACCCCCACAAGACTTGCCAAAAGTCCAGCGGGGGTCCGGGAACGACCTCCTGCACTCGAATCGTGTTGCCGTACGGCCGGCGCCATTTTGCAAAATGGCGCCAGCCATATTGCCATATTGCCGTATTGCAAAATGGCGCCGGCCGTACGGCCACACGATTCGAGTGCAGGAGGTCGTTCCCGGACCCCCGCTGGACTTTTGGCAAGTCTTGTGGGGGTCAGGAGGCCCCCCCAAGCTGGCTAAAAGTCCCTGTGGGTTCAGCGGGGGTCCGGGACAGCAACACGATTTACACCCATGGACCGAGAGTGGAAGATCACACCGGGACCCCCCCCACTGGACCCCAGGTAATTTAAGACATTTTGGGGGGTGTTCAGGAGGGTGGGGGATTTATTTTAAAGGGTCGGGGTGGGTTTTAGGGTTGTTTTAGTGTGCCGGTTTTCCCGCCCTCACCCGATTTATGATTTACACGATATTTAAAAAAACAAAACTGCGACGATCCGATTCCCTCCCCCCCAGCTGAAATCGATCGTTAAGATGATCGATCACACGATTCACATCTCTAATGCACACCCACTTAAAATTGGGTGCTAAGGATATGTGACAAGCCCAATCCTTAGCGTCCAGATTACTGCATCGGGGTTACCCTACCTCAGTCATAAAAAGGGCTCTAAAACGGGCCACCAACGCCGAGCGGGAATGGCTTCTTTTGGAATCCATGGATGCTGTCAGATCCACCACTAGTATGCACAATTAGATTTTCTACCAAATCCCAGGAGATTGCAGCAATTATACGCAACCACTGGTACGTACTTCATACTCATGAAGTTTTTAAAGATGCTCCTTATAGTAGGGGCAAGAATTTACGGGACCTACTAACTCACTCCTGGACCCACACAGATCTATCTATACAATCTGAAAAACTGCTTGGACATTGGGCTTGTGGCAAATGCACAATGTGCTCCCAATCCCTAGATGGTACCACGTGGACTGATAACGCTGGCTTGATCCACACAGCCCAGTTTCATTCAGATTGCACTACCTCCCACGTTATATACCTAATTGTGTGTCCTTGTACCAAATTCTACGTGGGGAGAACAAAATGTCCAATCCGAACGAGACTCATCGAACATCGGAGTTGCCTGAATACAGGCAAAATTAATGCCCCCATTGTTCAACACTGTTTAGACATGCAGCATCTCTTTGGTGATTTGAAGTGGCGTGTCATCAATCGGATACAACTGACAAAAAGAGGGGGGGATCCACAGACGATACTTAACTTTTATGAACAACGTTGGATTTTTTAGCTGAACTGTATGCACCCAGACGGTCTCAATGCAGCCATAGAATGGTATTCACTGTTATGAATTACCTAGCAATGGCTGACGTCATTTCCTGGGTGTATCTTACATCTGATTGGTCTTTCACATCTTGAAAAAGAGCGCGAAAGCGGCCCCTCTGGTAGAGGAGAAACATTACTAGCTTCAGTATGCTACTATCGCACTGTCACGTCAGTACCTATGTTGCACAGGGATTTAAAGTCGGTAATTATTTTTAAGAATTTTGTCACAAAATATTGTTTGTATTTACAGAGATTTCCGGCCCTTGAAGAAGGCTTGTGAAGCCGAAACACGGTCCGTGTCGGGCTTGGCATTGGATATGACCTCACGACCATGTTCTTTGGCGTTTCTCTACTCCATTAAGCTAAGTGCTATTTTGCATAATGAAAAACGGGTCTAAAACGGGCCATGCACTCACTTGAGCATAAAAAAAATCCTGAAAAAAAGTTGAACGTAATATCACAGACCCATGATTATACTGTTGGTATACTTTGTGCTAATTAGCATTGCTAATGTATGCCTTGTATGAGGTCTTTCATCATAAAACCCAATATGATGTCGTGTATTGACACTGGTACACTGTCTTAAATGTTTGGGATAATAGCGATTTTGTTTGATATCAGTTTGTGCCGCTACTCCCTCCCCATATAAGAGTGCTATAGGAGTTTAGTATTCTAGTTATAAAACGGTCACATATCTTAGCACTCACCGACACAAACACATTAAAGTGCACCCACACGCTGGTTTGAAAGTTACCATCATTATGTGTTATTTATCATAGACACTAAAGTAGATTAGCATGCATGATAACTGCTAGTGACCTTTAGTGAATGTTTCCCATAATCCCAGATTTCAGTTTTCAAATCATGGGAATAAACATAAGATAATTTGAAAATATAAAAAACATGGGAGTGTTCACAAAAGTAGAGAAAAAGAGAGAGGAAGATCCATTCTGATTGAAGAACAAATCTTCTGAACTTTCACTGCCATTTGGGAAATAAAAACAGGCACAATGCATGAAAGGCAAACTGTATCATACCTTAATCATAGATTTTAAACCTCCAGTGAGAGTGAAAGTCCAAGTTCAGCTTTAATGTTCTACACTCTCTCCCTAACTACATAGTAGATCCTTCACTATGTCATTTAGGCCTAAGTATAACATTATTGTTAGGCAGATTATCTAATAGAGATACAATGATTTTACCAATTTTCATTCACTGTGAGCCTTTTAAAGGTTTTTACTGGAAATAATTTAATTTATTCAGTTGAGATTTCTATTATAAAAGATTATACAAGAGGTGAAAGGCCAGTCAAAAATCCAATAAACTACTGGGTTCCCAGAAGTGCAGTGGTTTATATTAACAGCCTGGAAACAAGCATTATTTACTTTCTCCTGTAAATCAAATCCAGCACATATCAGCTGGATAACTGTCTACTACAGTAGCTGATTGTGTAGTCTATAATTATTAGGAATATAAAGTAAGCTTGATAAGCACTAAGATTTTTTTTTTTACTTACCTGATCAGATTATGGAATGTGATGCCACTGGTGTTCTTCAAAGAAATGGCATGATTTTTACAATTGATTTCACAAATTTTTAGCAACAGCATAATCAACATTATATTTCTCAAGAATAGCAAGTAGGGTATGGGTATGAGTCTTAGAAGAGATAACTACAATACCAATTATAATTACATACCAAAGATAAAACCAACCTATTGGTTTACACAGTTGCAAAGGCTGGTTCAGAGAGATTTCTGACTTTCTAGTATCATTAATCTGAACATTTGTTTAAAGGAATGAAAGCATTTTCTGAAACACTACCTCCAAAAATTATTAACATTGTGACATGTATAAGAAAGATACAGCCTTGTTTGCCACTGAAGTGGTGCTATATTTATTTAAAAGAATGAAAATCAGAGGGGATTTTCTTATGATAATTATGACTCACTAGAAGTCAAACAAATTCCAACTTTAAATTCCCCTTCAGACAGGAGCAAAGCATAGGAAGGAAAGAAAGTGAAGGATAGATAAGTGTAGATAATGAGGAAGGAGGTAGGAGGACTTGTGGAGACAATTTCAACAGTTTAGCAACAATGGGTTAGTGTAATAAGAGGGGAAGAAAAAGGGTTAACATGGAGCTACTGTGCTCTGGAATTCTTAGTAAGCTACTTGAAATAGGTATGATCTTTACATTTCTAATTAAATATGAATTTCCTGTTTCAGTGTAGAAATCATTGCTTACAATGTAACTGATAATAAAAGCTCCCATGCCAAAGTGCACAGGAGTCATGTTATGACATGGTGACATTATTTATTTGTTAGCTTTTATTAATTGCTTTCCAGATAAAATATTATCGCCCAAAGCGATGTGCAAAATAAAACATAAATACAGTAAAAATATTCATAAAATAATAAACACACCCAATTCAAACAAATACAAACAAAACTAATATACAGCTAGTCAGCATTATCATTTCTAATCAGGACTAATCAACTGCCCTCCTGTCCATAAACTAATACATCCTCGTATTTGTTGACATAAACCAGGTTTTTCAAAATATCAACAATTGTTCTATTCTCTCACCTCCCTAGGTAAGGAATTCCATTTACTAGGAATGGAATTAACAAATGATCTACAACCCAAATGTAGATGTTTACATTTTTTCACTGGGGGAACTCTTAAATACCATCCATCTGTTGAACGTAGATTTCTTTTTGAGATATTCCACTCAAGAGAACCCTATAAAGAAGGGGAACCCAATCAATTTAACACTTTAAAAGCCAGCACCAAATTCTTAAAGTTGGATCTGTCCACAATCAGTAAACATGTAGTTCAAATAATAATGGTTCTGCAGCAGTTCTACATGATTTACCCAAGATAATTCTTGCCACAGTATTCTCAATCACTTGTAATTTATGAATAAATTTACTTTGTAAACCCAAAAGAAATGCATTGCAATAATACAATGAAGATAGGATTAATGCAGAAGCAACTGCTTTAAGGGCCTGATTTTCCAAATGTATCGCATGTGGTAAGGGACGTTTCGCACGCGAAATGTCCCTTTTCGCGTGCGATACCAAAATGGAGGCGGAGTCGGCCCCGGAAGAGGAGGAGTCGGGGTGTCACCGGGACCGACTCCGCGACGACGGCGTGCACAGTGAAAAGGTAAGTGCCTTTCCGCTGCCTATTTCACACCCAAAACTACACCTCCCATGGTGGCGCTATTGGGTGCGAAACCGGCAATGATCGCACCGTGACGGTGTGATCACTGCCGGCTAGCATAGGCCCGCCCCCCATTTCGGCCCCCCACCCCTCATCTTGTAAAGTATCGCAGGCCTGCGATACTTTAGAAAATGAGGCCCTAAGTGCCTTCAAACCCAAAAATGGTTTCAGTTGTCTCAACATTTTCAATTTTAGATAAACATTACGTGCCACATAAGCGATATGGTTGACAAAAGAGAAATCTGTGTCAAGAATTACTCCCAGAGATTTAACAAAATCTTTTTGGACTAACTGAGATCCATTCAAAGTAAGCCCCAACAGCAACTCTCTTAATCCAATTTTCAATAATTCTGTCTTATCTGAATTAAGGACCATTTTATTCTCTACAAACCATTCAGCAATAATTTGGAGTCAAACTATTAATGACAAATTTTCAAAGTGGGCCAAAATTTGAATGTCATCCATGTAAATAAATAGGCAAACCCAAACGATCTTATCAAATTTACTAGCAGAGCCAAAAACTAATTAAAAAGAGAGGAGAAAGAGTTGAATCCTGAGGTACCCCAACTTGAGATTTATAAGAGAAAGAAGACTTATCTTGGAAAACCACAAATTGTTCTCTTGAGTCTAAAAAGCTTGAGAACCACTACAAAACCTGATTTTAATTCCCATCAATTTACACAAGTATAATAAAATCGAATGATCCATCAAATCAAATGCACTGGACAGATCTATCAAAACTAATAATGATGATTCACCTCTATCCAATGCTAGGAGAAGTTTTTCTCTCAAAGAAACCATTAAAGTCTCTGTACTACAATTTTTTCAAAATCCTTCCTGAGCATCATCCAAAACATTTTTTTCCATCAGATAATATGAAATTTGCATAAAAACTAACCTCTCTAAAACCTTAACCAAGAAAAATAAATTAGAGACTGATCTATAATTTTTACAAATCCTCGCATTTAAATTATCCTTCTTCAAAAGAGGTTTAATCACCACCTTTTTCAAAAGAGAAGGGACCTCACTCAATTCCAAAGATGCATTAATAATAGGGATGTGCAATCGTTTTTCCCAAATTAGGCAATTTCAATGAAATGCCTAATTTGGAATGGTTTGAGAGAACCAAAAAACGATTGAATTTTTTCCTAAATTTTGGAAAACATTCATTTTGGGGTAGATTTTAAGAGATATGCGTGCATGTTATAAAATCAGAGGTCCGCGCACACAAGATGGTGCACAATTGTGCACCTTGCATGTGGTGAGCCCACGCCGAGCTGCGCTGCCTTCCCCCATTCCCTACCCCCCACCCCACCTTCTCTTCCCTTCCCCTACATCTCCCACCCTTCCCCCCTACCTTTTTCTTGTTTTATTTCTTGTTTTAAAACTTACTTCAGCCCTAGGACTGAAGTAATTTGTGCGCGCTGGCCAACTGCTGGCACGTGATCCCTGGCACACCGGTCGTGCCATGCCCTGGCCCGCCCCAGACCATCCTGTCCCTGGACCGCCTCTTTTTGCAAGCCCCGGGACTTACATTGCTGTAGACACATACAGTTCAGCTGGCTAGGACAGAGGGGAGGAGCATGTATTTCACCAGTGATATCTGGACTAGCATACACTATACAAGCTTATCTTGTCACACTGGTGGGACCTGGATGAGGTAGAGACAGGCAGCATCTCTAGAGGGGATGGAGCATAAAGGTGCAGGTGAGCTCTTTTCCACACCCAGTTAATGGATAGCTGCCATACCATATGCAATATTTTATCAGCCCTGAGAAAGATGCTGGACAGTTTGCATCTAGACCAGAGAGGCAGGAGTCTTCAGGCTAGCTTCATTGTGCCATCAGTGGGTCAAATAAAGTAAAGGCAATAGAAAATGGGACTTGTCATAGTATCCATTGCTTTGCACACTTGCTGCAATTCAGCACAATCCACACCTTGGGGGTTTAGACATGTGGCCTGTTTTATTCACTACTCCCCATACATTGGTGGTTTATATAGCTTTGTGCTGTTTGCAATGGACTGCATGCCATGCTTTAGGGGTTGAAACACCTTTGTCCTATTTGCAACTCACTGCACTCCATGCTTTGGGGATTTAGACACTTTTGTGCTATGTATGAAGGACTGAATATCATGCTTTAATGGTTTGGATATCTTTGAGCTGTTTGCAATGGGCTGCACTGTACACCTTGAGTGTTTAGACACATTTGTATTTTTTGTGATGCATGAATATTATTCTATATTGTTAGTCCTGTCTACTAATTGTCTCTACAGCTAATTTCATTGATAAAATATATATATATATATATATATATAGCTATTAGAGATAAATGAGGATTTTTCTTAAGGTGATATCACTGCTGATTTTTTAAATGATATGACAAATACGATTAGGAAACAGCTTAGAGTTGCCAGAGCATTAAATACCACATCCAAACCAACTGTCGGTTAGTTGGAATTTCGATCCCTTACATTAAGGGAAGTTACTTCCATAGTAGCCAGTTTAAAAATAGTATCCTCTCCTTTGGCTCCTTGTCTATTTATTTTTGTTAATAGTATGAAGAGTGTCTATTTTGAGATCACAAGGAACCTGGTTAACCATTCATTGCTTGAGGGCTGTGCCCCAAAATTATTAAAAGATGGTTAGACCAGTTCTGAAGGACAATAGCAAGCCTAAAAGAGATATGTCAAATTTCCTACCTATTTCTAACCTGCTCACATTAGCTAAGGTTCTTGAGAAAAGCACATTGTTACAATTAGATGATTTTATACAGGACAATGATGTGCTTAATGAAAATCAAGTTGGGTTCAGAAAATAACATAACATGTTGCTCTGTAATTTGGAATATGGCATACTGGGATTCTTGTACAACTTTTCATTCTTTAAGTATGGTGTTCTTATATCATGCCTTCAGTGTATTAGAATCTATGGGAATATCCTACACTTGTTTTCTTTGTTTCTACAGGACAAAAGACTGCACTTCCAAATAGGGGAGCAATTCACCATATGGAAGGAACCATATGGACATACCTCATGGCTTGGCTTTGTCTTCTGTCCTTCATAATTTGTATCTTTCCCCTTTAGGGACAATTCTTAGAGATTTGGTTTTCTTTTTTTCATGTATACTGATGACATACAACTTTACAGTATATTTCTTATACTGCCCTTGCTATTTTTCCTGTAGTTGTTTTTCAGCATTGCATGCTGCCAGTAAAAAAATATTTGACGCAAAATGGTTTATGCCTTAATGTGATAAAATTAGGCTGCTATGGATAATAGAGATGTGAATCGTGTCCTCGATCGTCTTAACGATCGATTTCGGCTGGGAGGGGGAGGGAATCGTATTGTTGCCATTTGGGTGTATAAAGTATCGTGAAAATCGTTAAAATCGTGAGCCGGCACACTAAAACCCCCTAAAACCCACCCCGACCCTTTAAATTAAATCCCCCACCCTCCCGAACCCCCCCCCCCCAAATGCCTTAAATTACCTGGGGGTCCAGCGGCACACTAAAACACGGCACACTAAAACCCCCTAAAACCCACCCCGACCCTTTAAATTAAATCCCCCACCCTCCCGAACCTCCCCCAAATGCCTTAAATTACCTGGGGGTCCGTAGCGGCGGTCCGTAGCTTAAATTACCTCCGTAGCCTTAAATTACCTCCGTAGCGGCGGTCCGTAGCTAAATCGGGGGAAGGGGGAGAGCAGGAAACTGGCACACTAAATCGTGTAGTCTTCAGCCGGCGCCATTTTGCAAAATGGCCACCGCAAAATGGTGGCGGCCATAGACCAAAATGATTCGACGCAGGAGGTCGTTCCGGACCCCCGCTGGACTTTTGGCAAGTCTTGTGGGGGTCAGGAGGCCCCCCCAAGCTGGCCAAAAGTTCCTGGGGGTCCAGCAGGGGTCCGGGAGCGATCTCCTGCCGCGAATCGTTTTCCATACGGAAAATGGCGCCGGCAGGAGATCAACTGCAGGAGGTCGTTCAGCGAGGGCGCCGGACCTACGCGTACGGCCGGCGCCATTTTCCGTACGGAAAACGATTCGCGGCAGGAGATCGCTCCCGGACCCCCGCTGGACCCCCAGGAACATTTGGCCAGCTTGGGGGGGCCTCCTGACCCCCACAAGACTTGCCAAAAGTCCAGCGGGGGTCCGGAACGACCTCCTGCGTCGAATCGTTTTGGTCTATGGCCGCCGCCATTTTGCGGCGGCCATTTTGCAAAATGGCGCCGGCTGAAGACTACACGATTTAGTGTGCCGGTTTCCTGCTCTCCCCCTTCCCCCGATTTAGCTACGGACCGCCGCTACGGAGGTAATTTAAGGCTACGGAGGTAATTTAAGCTACGGACCACCGCTACGAACCCCCAGGTAATTTAAGGCATTTGGGGGAGGTTCGGGAGGGTGGGGGATTTAATTTAAAGGGTCGGGGTGGGTTTTAGGGGGTTTTAGTGTGCCGTGTTTTAGTGTGCCGCTGGACCCCCAGGTAATTTAAGGCATTTGAGGGGGGGGGGTTCGGGAGGGTGGGGGATTTAATTTAAAGGGTCGGGGGTGGGTTTTAGGGTGTTTTAGTGTGCCGGTTTTCCTGCCCTCCCCTTCCCCCGATTTACGATTTTTTGATGATAAATCGGGGGAATTGGTATTGTATCGTGGCCCTAACGATTTTTGACGATTTAAAATATATCGGACGATATTTTAAATCGTCAAAAAATGATTCACATCCCTAATGGATAAGTAAGAAATTATTTAATAGTGAATTGGCCAAGGTCAGTTTTGAAGGTACATTATTATCCATAGTCTGAGGTAAGAAACCTAGGGGTCCTTTTGGACTCATAGTTAACTATGCAATTACATGTACAACAATTAGCTATGGTGGCATTTTATAAGCTAAAACTGTTAAGACCACTAACATTCTTAATAACATGAAATATTCAGAACTATACTTCAATCTTTAGTTTTAGGACATCTAGACTATTGCAGTAGCCTATGTGTAGGCTTCAAGAAAAATTACTGCATGTACTCCAGTAAGTTCAAAATCCTGGCATATATTTGATCAAGGAATTGGCAAGAAATGTCTATATACAGCTTACTTTGCAAGAATTGCACTGGCTGCCAGTCAAATATAGGTTAAGTTCAAAATGTTAGTAGTAATACATCAGATACTATATGCAGATCATTCATGTGTAATCAGAAACAAGACTCTATGATATATTCCTTCTCGAACATTACATTTCAAGGAAAAACAGTTGCTCCAAGTACCTGCTAATTGGGATTATAAACTTAAACCTACAAGCACTAAGGCATTTTCATACATATCACCAGAAATGTGGAATGAATTACTGCCCACCTCCAGGAGGAGGGAGATGTGAAGGTGTTAGGAAAGCAAGCTAAGGCAATCCTGTTCTAAGAGTAATTCAGATTATGGCTTTATTTGTTTGTTTGTATGTATTGGTTTGTTTTTATGGTTAATGCCTCTTTTGGTGCTTTATTTCCCCTTTATGGTGCCTTGAGCTATTCAAGCCACACTTGGAGCCACTTTGTCCCTTTCAGTCTACATGGGGGGTGTTCATGCCACTGTTGTTGGTGACCTTTGCCTCATTTTTCCAATCTTGGAATGAACTGGACAATCTTGCTACTGTTTTGCTCCTCTGACGGTGCCTTAGGGAACTCCTAACATTGCCTTTACCAGTTTGCCCCATTGCAGGTCCTTGGGCTCTTCATGCCATTTTTGGTGCCACATTGGCATACCTTCTCCCTTCTGATGATAGTTACCCTCTAGTTACCTTAGAAATGATTAGAAAATCCCAGTTTGGGAGCCCAAGCTAGGCTGCATTGCTTCCTCCATGATCGTAAACAATTTATTGAATAAATGAACAAATGATTTTGCTTTTTCATTTGAAACTAATGAAAAAAAATGGAGGTGCCCTATGAAAAAAATGAACAAATTGAAATGAAAGTTTTTCCTCTGTACATTCTTTATTAGCATACACTTGGAACAGAAAGTGTGTCATGGCTTGTACTTGCAGGGTATTATATCAGGTTACAAGTCCCTTCTCTTCAGAGACAAAGGGATTCAGGTTCAATAGCAACTCAGAAAACAACTCACAGTTAGTCTGGTCTATGTCTGGATCCAGAGTTTACACAGGGAGTTCAGTGCTTCACCTTACAAGTGCAGATACCCCTATTTACAGAAATTTAGGGATGACAGGTCTGCTCTGGAACTTCATAGCTTAGCCCTCAGCCTTCAGCCTGCAGCCATTTTCTATGTTGAAGGAGACATAGCATTGCTGAGAGTCAGAGTTGTGGACCCCAAGCAGGTCAGACCCTGGTTCAAACCTGGGCAGAGGTCCCTTTGACTGTTACTCAGCCCCCTTCCCAAGGGTGCCATCCAGGCACCCTTACATATCCTCCAAGATCCAGGACTGGCAACAAGGAGGTACCATTTTTAAATATAGCACCTTAGCATATGCTTGTAGGTCCTTTCCAAAGTGAAACAAACAATTTGGTAGAGATATCTGTGCCTCAGGGCCTCTTGTAGCCACATTTTCTCTTGTAGTCTCTGAAAAAGGAACTCAGGACTATCTGAAATAAAACAGGTCTCTTAGTCTTCTGAGATGGCATCTCCGTAGGCACTAGCTTAAATATTGTTTTCAATGTTAAACAAACACCAAAGTAATTTAACTTCAGTCACTAAATAAAAAGTTCATTAAACACAAAGAGAAAAGTTACTTTTGTGGTTTAGCCCCTAAAGGCCATTGCGAAAAAATTAAACACATTCTTTTCTTCTGTATTTATTGAAGTGGATGTTGGTGAGATACCCATTCTGGAGACAGTTTTCAAGGGTGATGATTCAGATGAACTGAACCAAATTATGATAAACCTGGAAGATGTAGTAGGCCAGATTGATAAACTGAAGAGTAGTAAATTGCCTGGACCGGATGGTATACACCCCAGGGTTCTGAAAGAACTAAAAAATGAAATTTCTGACCTATTATTAAAAATTTTCAACCTATCATTAAAATTGTCCATTGTACCTGAAGACTGGAGGGTAACCATTGTAACCCTGATATTTAAAACGGGCTCCTGGGGAGATCTGGAAAACTATAGACCAGTGAGTCTGACTTCAGTGCTGGGAATAATTGTGGAAGCTGCTATAAAGAATAGAATCACAGAGCATTTAAATAGATATAGTTTAATGGGACACAGCCAGCATGGATTTACCCAAGGGACGTCTTGTCTCATAAATCTACATTTTTATGAAGGCATAAATAAACATGTGGACAAAGGTGAACCGGTAGATGTGGTGTATTTGGATTTTCAGAAGGCGTTCAGCAAAGTCTCTCATAAGAGGCTTATAAGAAATCTAAAAAGTCATGCGATAGAAAGCGATATCCTTTTGTGGATTGCAAACTGGATAAAAGACAGGAACAGAGAGTAGGATTAAATGGTCTGTTTTCACAGTGGAAAAAGGTAAACAGTGAAGTGCCTCAGGGATCTGTACGAGGATTGATACTTTTTAATATATTTATAAGTGATATGGAAAGGGGCACAATAAATGAGGAGCTTAAATTTGTGGAGGACCTTGTGAGACTGGAAGATTTAGCATCCAAATAGCAGGTGAAATTTAATATGGGCAAGTGAAAGGGGATGCATGTAGGGAAAATAACCCTTGCTGTGGTTACATGATGTTAGGTTCCACATTAGGAGTTACCACCTAGGAAAGAGATCTGGGCATCAAAATGGATAATACTTTGAAATCTTCAGCTCAGTGTGCTGTGGTGGTCAAAAAGCAAACAGAATATTAGGAATTATAAGGAAGGGAATGGCGAATAAAATGGTAGATGTCATAATGCCTCTGTATCGCTCCATGATGAGACCACATCTTGAATACTGTGTGCAGCTCTGGTCGCCGTATATCAAAAAGATATTGTTCCACTGGAAAAAGTACAGAGAAGAGCGACAAAAATGATAAAAGGGATGTAATGGCTCCCTTATGAGGAAAGGCTAAAGAGGTTAGGGCTGATTAGCTTGGAGAAGAGATGGCTGAGGGGGGATATGATCGAGGTCTACAAAATCATGAAATGACTTGAACAGGTAAATGTAAATTGATATTTACTCTTATTTATTTATTTATTTATTTAAGGCTTTTTTATACGGATAACCGTTTGCACATCATATTGGTTTACATGGAACAGTAAGATAAGAACATTTACATGGAACGGTGTGTAACATAAGATAAGATAGATACATATGGTTAACCTAGGGGTTAATTTTTTTTGATAATTCAAGGACTAGGAGACACTCCATGAAGTTAGCAAGTAGCTCATTTAAAACAAATAGGAGAAATTATTTTTCACAACATATAATTAAGCTCTGGAATTCATTGTCAGAGTACGTGGTTATGGCAGTTAGTGTAGTTGGGTTTAAAAAAGTTTGGATAACTTTTGGATAAGTTCCAAGAGCAGAAGTACATAAACTGATATTAATAAGGATTAGTAGCTTGGGATCTATTCATTTAATGTTTGGATACTAGCCAGTAGGGATGTGCAGCCAAAATGTTTTCGTTGCATTCGTGATAAGTATTCGTGGGGGGTCAATTCTGTTTCATGCGGAAGTATGGAGAATTCCATAAGTTGTCGATCTGTCAATACGTTACTACGGCGAGTTAAATTCCTGTCCCAGCTAAAATTAAAATTAACTACAACCCCCCACCCTCCTGACCCCCCCAAGATTTACCAAAACTCCCTGGTGGTCCAGCGAGGGGTCCAGGAAGTCACTCACACCCTCGGTGCTGGTTTTTCATCATGACGCCGATAGCCTTTGTCACAGGGGCTACCGGTGCCATTGGTCAGCCCCTGTCACATGGTCACCGGCGCCATCTTATGTTCCTACCATGTGAAAGGGGCTGACCAATGGCACCGGTAGCCCCTGTGACATAGATGGGCAAAGGCTATCGGCACCATTTTGAGTCCTGGCATCAGATGGCAGGTCGCTCCGGGACCCCCGTTGGACCCATAGGGACTTTTGGCCAGCTTGGGGGGGCCTCCTGACTCCCACAAGACTTGCCAAAAGTCCAGCGGGGGTCCGGGAGTGACCTCGTGCACGCCGGCCGTCCGATGCCAATACTCAAAATGGCGTTCGCCTTTGCCCTCACTATGTCACACATAGTGTGGGCAAAGGCGATCGGCACCATTCTGAGACACAATCACCTTTGCGTCTCAAAATGGCGCCGATCGCCTTTGCCCTCCCTATGTGTGACATAGGGAGGGCAAAGGCGATCGCCATTTTGAGTATTGGCATCTGATGGCCGGCGTGCACGAGGTCACTCCTGGACCTCCACTGGACTTTTGGCAAGTCTTGTGGGAGTCAGGAGGCCCCCCCAAGCTGGCCAAAAGTCCATGTGGGTCCAACAGGGGTCCCGGAGCGACCTGCCGTCCGATGCCAGGACTCAAAATGGTGCCGATAGCCTTTGCCCATACTATGTCACAGGGGCTACCGGTGCCATTGGTCAGCCCCTGTCACATGGTAGGAGCACAAGATGGCGCCGGTGACCATGTGACAGGGACTGACCAATGGCACCGGTAACCCCTGTGACACAGGCTATCGGCGTCATGATGAAACCGGCAAACGTGGGTGTGAGAATGCAGGGATGGCTTTTGGACTCGCCGCTGGACCACCAGGGAGTTTTGGTAAGTCTTGGGGGGGTCAGGAGGGTGGGGGGTTTAAATTTTTATTTAGGAGGCCGAATTAAACAGAAATCTGTTTAATACGTGGGGAGTCGCGATGCGTTTCGCCTCCCCACGTATTTAACAGATAGGACAAAATAAATTGCGGATTACAATACGTGGGAAAATGATGCACATCTCTACTAGCCAGGTACTTGTGACTTGGTTGGCCACTATTGGACACAGGATAATGGGCGTGATATACCCTTGGTCTGACCCAGTATGGCATCTTATGTTCTTATCTCCTCTACAGACCTACCCTCAAATTTCCAATCTACATCCTCTGTTTCTTGTAGGAGATTTTTATGAGTCATATTGACTTTACTACACCATTTCACAGTAGTCTGGGAATACCTATGTCTGGTTACATTTGATGTTGCCCCCAAATTTTATCAAAGACTTGTCCAACCAAGGTACCAAACTACTTTCAACTGGATCACAGACTGATATAATGTGGGGTAAAAAAATAAGATCTAGTATATGCCCCGCTTTATGACTGAGTTTCTCCATCAGCTACATAAACCTCATGGCACTCATACACTCATGTAAATTCTCAGCCATCATAGGGGATTCTGAATCAGCATGTATATTAAAGTAAAATCTGTTCAAGACCCTTGAGAATTCCAATGATATCTTTGTAATAAAATCCAATAAACTCCATAATGACTCCTCCTGCTTATTAGAGGCTTGGTAAATCAGGAATATGCCCATCATTATTTTCCCCTCTATTTAATAAACATAATTTAGAAACATTTGTTTTCATCTGTTAATATTTTATTTCCTACATCCAGCTCCCTAGTCCTTTTCTTCTTTCAGTAGAGAAAACTGCAGGTGATAATGACTTGGCATTAATCTGTCAGAATTCTTTCATGCACAACCATGTCAAATCATAGTGCAGCCAGTGGGTGTATGCCAGACACATGAAATACGTTTACACTATTATCCTTCATAAAACTAGTGACTCATTCATTGAGACTGGGGATACTGTAGGGATTCCTGAGCAAACTAACAAAGCTAGGAGTCAAAATAGAATTTGAATAGTGCAGTAGATCCTAATTATCCCCCTCAGCCTCAAAATTAACTTTAAACCATTTTAAGTGTCAATCAATGAGTAGACTTCAAATCTTCTATTCAATATGGTAATAGGCCTGTCATTTTTTAATCACAACTTGTAATTTTGATTCTAAAAGTAACACATAAAGAATTAACATAAGCACATACCAGCATATGAATGAGGCCGAGGTAAGAGAGCACTAATGCAGTTTATTTTATCAGCATATTAACAAGATAACTGTTTCATTTGAAGCTATGCATACGTTTGCATCTTATTTCATTTCTTAGACATGTTTTTACTTTTTAAATTTGATGGGCAAAAAATTACTATCCTCTATCGAAAAAAATGACAAAGGTGAGCAGCCCTTTATATCATGCCTTAATAAGTTGGTTAGTCCAGGGGTGGCCTACTCTAGTCCATGTTTTCAGGATATCCACAATGAATATGCATGGGGTTGATTTGCATACAATGGAGGCAGCACATGCAAATCTATCTCATGTATATTTATTGTGGATATCCTGAAAAGCAGGCCTGTTTGTGGCTCTTATGGACCAAGTTGGCCACCCTTGGGTTAGTCTATAAGGTACCACTTGTCTCTGTTATTTTTGCTACACCAGACTAATACAGTTACCCCTCTGAAGATTATTCTATCCTATTATCCCATCCTATCCTATCCTATCCTATTATCCAAAGATTTTTAATGTTCTAAATCAATACATATTTTGTTAATTTTAACAATTATCAATTTAGATTCACTATGCGGACGTTCTTTAATACCTGTTGACTAATGCTACCATGTCAATGTGAAGGAACTTTCAAGGCAGGGCTTCCCAAACCTCTCTTGGTGACCCCACAGCCAGTTGGGTTTTCAGGATATCCATATTGTATGTATGAGATAAACACTGAAGACCTGTATATGCAAATTTATGTTATGCTTATTCACTGTGGATATCCTGAAAATCCAACTGGCTGTGGGGTCACCAAGGGCAGGCTTGGGAAACACAGTTGATTGGTATAATTCTGATCCTATAATACAGGAGTAGACAACTCCAGTCCTGGAATGCTATGAAGAGGTGTGGTTTGCAGAATATCCACAATAAATATGTAAGAGGTATATTTGCATATATTGCCTCCATTGTATGAAAACATATCTCATGCAAATTCTTTGTGGATATCCTGAAAACCAGATCTGTTTGTGGCACTCCAGGACCGGAGTTGCCTACTCCATCTATAATATAATGTAAATTGGGCAACGTTCCAACATTCTTTGATAATTTTTGCCATATTTCCTGGCAGCGTGTATATTAAGTCAGAGACTCAGTTATGGCCGATGGGTGGATTATTTGGAAGATTGTTCTCCAACTTTATATTTGAGTGAATAGCTGCTTAAACACATAAAATGTCCTGCTAAAAATTGCCCTTCTCCCCATACATGCACAGTACACTATAGTTAAAAATAGTGTTATTCAGAGATACTATATATATAGTATGGTCATCATCAACAAGCTGATGTATATCACTGAATGTGTCTGGAAGTTGATTAGTGAAAGTCGCACTCCAAGATGTTTACAAAACAGAATTTAAGAATATGTCGGTGCAGTAAACAGAAATCTGCCAGATTCATCAGTTTTCAGACATTTGAAATCATGTTAAAAAGTAGGACTCTGAAGGAGCCCTGGTGCATGAAAGGGGGATATTAAATATGGAAAAATATCTCAGGAGGTTTTGAATGAAGGCTTATGGTGCTGGATCCCAATTCTGGTAACAACTGAGTTAGAAGACCAAAGGTGAATGAAGAACCCCCACCCCCCCCCCCCCCAAAAAAAAAAAAAAATGATGGCAGAAAAGGACCAAATGGTTCATCCAGTCTGCCCTGCAAGTTTATAGAAGTATCTGCTGTACCTTGCAGGTTACCCCCATGCTTATCAGTTTCCCAAACTATAAAAGTCAGATCCCTCATTGGTTACTGTCTGAATTCAATTCCCTGTAACTCTTTGCAGTTGAAGCAGAGAATAATAATGGAGTTGCATTAAAAGTATCTAGGCTTATTGGTTAAGGGTAGTAATGGCCATACCAGCAAATTACCCCCATGTTTGTTTCACCAGACCTGTGAGATCAGAAGATTCAATGACAAAACTATTAATGGTAAAGTTATATGCATCAATATATTTTGTTTTGGTTCATTTTGAGGGATTCCATCTTTTTGCTTTGTTGTTTTGCTTTGCTTTTCTATGTGCAATTTGCAAATTGCATGCACAAAAATGAACAAAATGAAGCAAAATGAAGTGTTTGTTTTAAAACACCACCAAATGAAACAGCTTATTTTGTTGCATTTTTCATGTTATTTCAAAATGAATGCACATCCCTACTCTTTGACCTAAAATCTGTTCTTGTAATTTTTAATAGGATTTACAATTTGTGCATTTTCGAATACAATCAGTCATTTTATGTAATTAGTTGACTGAGATCTATAAATTGATAATGACATACATTTTAGCTGATTATTTGGACACATTTCTTAAATATGGATGCATTTTCAGTAGTGGTATCCCTTTTAAATTTAGCACTTAGATGCTAAAGCAAAGTGATGAGGCAAATGTCTGCCAAAGGCCGACTGGTGCCATCTTGAAAATGCCAGCCAGACTTGAATACCTAGGGTTGTTGCTGGAGCCACTAACCACCAGGGAACTTTGCAAGTTAGAAGAGGGTGCTGCAGGGTGGGCTAGGTGGTGATAGAGCATGGAGGGCAAGGAAAGAGGTCTGGGGATGATTTTTACTCTACAAATGGACAAAGCAGAGCTCATTATTATTTTTTTAATTATTTTGGCCACCTCAGGAGGCAACGATGAGTTGCAGAGGAAGGTTCCATGAGACCCCCAAAGGTTTTTACACTGCTACGAGAAGAGGGGAGGAGCCTATTTTACTAGGAAATCATCTTTAAAAGATGGCTGCCCTAGAATGTGGGCCACCATCATGTGAGTTAAACCTAGGCATGTTATCTTTCCCTATACTTCAGTAATATTTTTCCTGAGGGGAAAGTACTGCAGCTTAGTAAACAGAGCTCAGAATTTATACCAATATTATGTCACCCTGATGCAAAAGGCACAGTCATCTAAATATTTTCTAGAATAAAATTTTCCCTTTTACAATAAGACAGCAAGTAGTTGATTTGGAAGTACAAACTGTGAAACAAGTCACTACAGTCTCTGAAAAAAAATCCCAGCCCCATACCAGACTTTAACTCTGATTTCTAATGGATGGTGGCAGGAAGAGTGAGCTCAGAAATGGTGGCATGTGGAGAAAGTGAAGTGAGTAAGAAATTTGTCTGTAATCAGATTTATTATTAATGACATATTTGTGCAGTTATTGATGCATAAATATATAAACAAACAACTATTTTGCATTAAAGATTCAAAGATTAAGGTTTTTACCCCTTAGGAGTACCTCATATCACCATTGCTTTAATCGCCAATGCTTTGCTAATGTGTTTTATCCAGATGTTCATAATTGTTTACTAAGAAGTTATATTTTGCTGCTTCTTCGTCTTATGTTACTTTATGGTTGTATAAAATTAATTTCACTTATTGAGCAAGAAGTCATATGGAGTTTTTCACATTGGTTTCTATGGAAAAAGACATTACATAAGGCCTACTATCTGAACCTGACTTAGTTCTTGCACTGAATGTTACTGACTTTTGAGTTTTCCAATTTCTTAATACAAATTTATATGTATTTATATTTAGCTCACACTTTTACATTGGCAGCTCAATGGGCAAGTTACATTCAGATACAGTAGGAATTTCCCTATCCTCGGAGGGCTTACACTCTAAGGAGTAAGTTTTCACGTAAAAATAGTATATTCTCGCAGAAGTAGCATGTACATACAAATATGCTATTTTATAAACACCAAAAGTATGTGCATATTTTCCATTCCATGCATACATTTTCCTGACAGAAATAAGGGGCCGGCTAAAGGTGTGGTATTATGGTTGTGAGGTGTTGGAGTGGATTCTTGGGTACTGCAGTGATGGCCACTCCCACGGGGAGGAGCCCCGTGAGGAACTGTAGTACCAGGCTAGACTCCTGCGCGCAACACAGAGAAGATAGTCTTTATTGTACAGCACGGTGGCACTGCCCGGGAAGCGGACAGCAGTGAGAGGTAGCTCCAGCAATGGTAGTCCAGGGATCTTCAGTAGAGAGGACCCGTCTTACACTAGAGTTGTTGGAGACAGCGTGGTGAACAGGAACAGGTCCCAGATGTAGAGCGCTGAAACTGTAGGTGAGATAGAGTGATAGGTTAGTACTCACTGAAGAAGAAGCTGTAAGCTTTGGAAGTCCTAGCAGGCAGTAGTTGTAGAGTGGCAGGCACCAGGTTAGGGAGAGCAGGCCCTCGAGGAGCGAGTACTTGGGATCCCAGGATAGGCACCTGAAAGAAAGTAGAAGGGCCCCCGAGGAGTGGGTATCCAAGTTAGTAGAATTACCCCAAAGGGCAAAGAGAGCTTCCTGCGGCAGCTAGGAAGCGGCAGAGCAGCTTAGACCAGAGCTATTCCAATCCTTGCTAACTCAGTTTGTTAGCAAACGAATGGCAGGCTAAATACCAGGATGTGCTAACGTCACTCGGAGGCAACGCCCCCGAGGTTCCCGCCATGACGTGGATAAAGACGTGGGTGGCGTGCGCGTGCACATGCTAGGAGGCCCTCAGGAAAAACATGGCGAACGCCATCACCGTTGCTGATCTGGGGATGCTGGGGAGAGCGGCATGAAGACGCGGTGGCAGCCAACTTCCCAAGGCTTGAGGAGAGAGAAGGAAGAAAGGTGAGGCACAAAGGTCAAAGCCGTCTGAGACCGATGGACGCAACATGTGTTTCAGAAGTACATGTGGTATTTGCTGTTTTGTAAGTGATATACGTATGTACATTACCAAACTTATTTGTATACTTTTATAACTGCTCGTTGACTGGCGCAACTGAAATTGAACTTGTCTGTTGGTTGCAGTTTGGGGGGGGGGGATCTGGTGGGGGTTCAGGACAAAGTGCTAGAGGGTCTATAAGAACTGAGACAGACTAGGTGAACTGATAGAAGCATTGATGAATTGGCGATTTCAAATATGCATGCAAGTATTTTCAAATTTGTATATGAGCATACTTTATTATCTGCCTACATGTATAAATGTGGGGGTTTATGTATATGTTACATTTTTTTATGTACCTAGAATATACATATATATATTTTTAAAATAGGTAGAGAAAGTATGTACATTCTTGCATTGGAAATATAAGCATATTCTGAAACATATGACGATAACTTTGAAACAGCTGCGTGAGCTCAAATGTTCACGTATATACCAGCTCGCACCCAGAGACGCAGCCATTTTATAACATACGCTCATCTATGCGCGCATGTTATAAAATCGGCTGTACACGCCTACTCGTGCGTCCCATTTTATATGAACATGCACATGTGCGTTCAAATGCTGGCTCTACTGCATAGGTGGAGGGATTTTATTAGATATGCATGCAGAAGAAATTACCAGTTTGCACAGTTCATTCCCAGTGCTCCCAGATAAAGGATAGAAATTTCTAACCTCCCTATTTAATATGCCTCTCTTTTTCCCTTTTATCCCCAATCCTTACAAACCTGCTAACTAGCCTCATTTTTTTCTGTTTCATTACATGCCAAATATAGCAGAAGTATAGTTGCACGGTAGGGGACCCTAGTGTGCACTTTTCAAGTTACATATGTTATGGGAGTCTCAGTTTAGTGGAACCCTTGGGCTGACCTGCAGGAGACTGGGAAAGATGGTCAATGTCTCTAGTATGTGGCAGGCCAGGAGGCAGATGTTCAGGCTGGACGTAGAGGTGCTCTTCACCCCAGGAGGAGCCCGTAGGAGCCCAACCGCTGGAACTTAGGCGGCTTCACCCTTGGAAGCCGAAGCCCCCCCCCCCCCCCCCCCCCCCCCCCCGGGAGGAGCCCGTAGAGGCCTGGCTGCTGGGACTTAAGCAGTAGTGGATCAGGACTGGGAACTGGAACCAGACAGGAACTGTAGCAAGACTCGGGTACTGGAACCAGGCAAGAACTGTAGCAAGACTCGGGTACTGGAACCAAGCAGGTACTGTAGCAGGTAAACAGGAACCAGGCAGGTACTGTAGCAGGAACGGAGTGAATAGCAAGGTAGGTCACTCCGAGGCACAACGCAACAGGGAACCAGGAGGTAAACCCATTGCAAGGCCATGACTGAGTGTCCGCGGCCGGCTTATCAAGGCCACGGCATCTGACGTCAGGAATTGGGCGGAGTCACCACTGGTGGGAAACATCCTAGAAAAGCGCCCAAGTGGCGCGCGTGTGCCTAGAAGCAGGGCGTCCATGGGAGGCTTCCCGGCAGTGTGGCCCTCATGGGGACGCCGCCGAACAGGCCGCGAACTAGGCCAACAAAAGCGGGAACAGGTCCAGGAACACGGAGGTAAGGGTCTGGTCTCGGCGCCCACGGCCAGAACTGCAACATATTGCCCTTGTCTTGTCCGTGCCCCAACCAGACCCCACCCATGCCTTGTCCCTTTTTTTCCCTTTTCTATTTGAGCACATACCGGGAGATATACACATACTCGGGCGCTTCTTAAAATATGCGCAGCTCAAGCCAGCCCAAGATATTTGCATATTCCCCAGCTTTGGCACGCATAGGGCTTTTAAAATTCACTTATATGTGAGTACTTTTGGAGCAGAGCTATTCAGTATGTACAGCTCCTGCCACACTTTATAAAATACTAGCATAAATGTCCCCATACATTTTACGCGTGTTTTTGCTCTACCTTAGATAGCTTTGAAAGTTAGGCTCTGAATTTGTACCTGAGGCAATGCAGGGTGAAGTAACATGCCCAAGATCATAAGGAGTGGCAGCATCATTTTCTGTGAACTAATATACCAGAATTGGTTTAACAATGGAATTAATGAACTAAAGCTTAGAAAGCTACTAAGGCCATTTAACATGCATGTGGGATGGTGGGCTAAAGCACTAATGGCCTTAACATGCATGCCAAACTAGTCCCAGAAGAAGTAAACACATAGGGGCAGATTTAAAAAAAATATGCGCGTCCATACTTTTGTTCGCGCAACCGGCGCGAACAAAAGTACGCCGGATTTTAAAAGATATGCATGTAGCCGCACATATCTTTTAAAATCCAGGGTCGGCGCGTGCAAGGCTGCGCAAAATCGGCAGCCTGCGTGCGCCGAGCCGCGCAGCCTGCCTCCGTTCCCTCCGAGGCCGCTCCGAAATCGAAGCGGCCTCAGAGGGAACTTTTTTTTTGTCCCCCCCCCCCCACCTTTCCCTCCCTTCCCCTATCTAACCCACCCCCCCGGCCCTACCTAAATCCCCCCCCACCTTGTTCGATGAAGTTACACCTGCCGCTGGCAGGCGTAACTTGCATGCGCCGGCTGGCCAGGCCCCAACACAGGCCGCTGTGTCGGGGCACTTGGTCACGCCCCCGGACTGCCCCGGACGGCAGACATGCCCCCAGGACACGCCCCCGGACCACAGACATGCCCTCCTGGACCGTCCATTTTAGCAAGCCCCGGGACTTACGCACGTCCTAGGGCTTTGTGCGCGCCAGCGGCCTATGCAAAATAGGCGCGCCGGCGTGCGAGTGCCCTGCGTGCGTAAATCCAGCAGGATTTACGCGCACAGGGCTTTTAAAATCTACACCATATGTATTAAAATTATTGAGGGCAATTTTATAAGAGCTCAAAATGTGCTAACATCCCTGAGTATATGCTATGGGGCAGATTTTAAAAGAGTTACACATGTAATATACGCGCATAACCCTTTTAAACCCCTTCTGCGTGTGCCGAGCCTATTTTGCAAAGACTCGGTGATGCGCGCAAGCCCCGGGACACGCGTATGTCCCGGCGCTTGAAAAAAGGGGCGGGGTGTGGGTGGTCTGGGGCGGGGCGAAGGCGTGGCCAGAAGCTTCCTCAGGCCTGCTAGGCCTGAGGATCGCGCGCCGGCACTCATCCGGCATACGCAACCTACACCTGCTCGGAGGCAGGCACAACTTAAATAATAAAGGTAGGGGGGATTTAGGTAGAGCTGGGGGGGCAGGTTAGATAGGGGAAGGGAGGGGAAGGTGGGGAGGGGGGCAAAAGGAAAGTTCCCTCCGAGGCCGCTCCGAGGGAACGGGGAAAGCCATCAGGGCTCCCCTAGGGCTTGGTGCGTGCAAAGTGCACAAGTGTGCACCCCCTTGCGTGCACTGACCCCGGATTTTATAAAATGCGTGTGGCTGCGAACACATGTTATAAAATCGGGCATAGATTTATGCACACCGAAAATCTGGCCCTAAATGTGGATAGTAACCCTATTTTTTAAAATTGGACATATGCACATAAAACCACTTTGAAAATTAATGAGACCATGCATACTTTAGTACTGCATAGGCATACACATTTATACCTGCTCTTCAGCATGTGTAAATGTCCTGGCAACCATTTATGTGCATTAGGGATGTGAATCGTTTTAGGACGATTAAAATTATCGTCCGATAATTTTAATATCGTCTTAAACCGTTATGGAACACAATACAATACAGATTCTAACGATTTATCGTTATAAATCGTTAGAATCGTGAGCCGGCACACTAAAACCCCCTAAAACCCACCCCCGACCCTTTAAATTAAATCCCCCACCCTCCCGAACCCCCCCCCAAATAACTTAAATAACCTGCGGGTCCAGCGGCGGTCCGGAACGGCAGCGGTCCGGAACGGGCTCCTGCTCTGAATCTTGTCGTCTTCAGCCGGCGCCATTTTCCAAAATGGCGCCGAAAAATGGCGGCGGCCATAGACGAAAAAGATTGGACGGCAGGAGGTCCTTCTGGACCCCCGCTGGACTTTTGGCAAGTCTCGTGGGGGTCAGGAGGCCCCCCACAAGCTGGCCAAAAGTTCCTGGAGGTCCAGCGGGGGTCAGGGAGCGATTTCCCGCCGCGAATCGTTTTCGTACGGAAAATGGCGCCGGCAGGAGATCGACTGCAGGAGGTCGTTCAGCGAGGGTTCCGGCGCCTCGCTGAACTACCTCCTGCAGTCGATCTCCTGCCGGCGCCATTTTCCGTACGAAAACGATTCGCGGCGGGAAATCGCTCCCTGACCCCCGCTGGACCTCCAGGAACTTTTGGCCAGCTTGTGGGGGGCCTCCTGACCCCCACGAGACTTGCCAAAAGTCCAGCGGGGGTCCGGAAGGACCTCCTGCCGTCCAATCTTTTTCGTCTATGGCCGCCGCCATTTTTCGGCGCCATTTTGGAAAATGGCGCCGGCTGAAGACGACAAGATTCAGAGCAGGAGCCCGTTCCGGACCGCTGCCGTTCCGGACCGCCGCTGGACCCGCAGGTTATTTAAGTTATTTGGGGGGGGGGGGTTCGGGAGGGTGGGGGATTTAATTTAAAGGGTCGGGGGTGGGTTTTAGGGGGTTTTAATGTGCCGGTTTTTCGATTTTTCGATTTTTCACGATTTTTAACGATTTTTCACGATATTTTACCCCCCCAAACGGCAACAATACGATTCCCTCCCCCTCCCAGCCGAAATCGATCGTTAAGACGATCGAGGACACGATTCACATCCCTAATGTGCATATTTTTGAAAACTGAAAGTATGAGTATAAATGATTTCCCTGGAATACCTGTTTGCAGTATGCAGAAAAATATACTCACAATTGCTTCCACGCATACTTTTATGCATGCGAACCCTAGAGCAATTTTCAAAGAGCCCAATTATTTTTGTAAAATCGTATTTTACATGCATAACTGCTTTTGAAAATTACCCCCAATGAGTATGTACAGTTTTTGAGACTGGTTTAGCCTTAGTTATTAGTAGACTAATTTTAATGCATGCTAAATGGCTTTAGAATGCATGTTAAGTTTTATGCATAGGCCTCTTAGCCAAAATATGAAAACAATACATGAGGCAATTTTCAGTAGGCTGCCTAGTTTCAAAATACTTCTAACACCCAAAGCACTTTTAACACCTATGTTTTGCAGATAATTTCCAAAGAGAAATGAGGAAGATTCACTTTGAAAATTGCAGTAGTTAGCATAAATTACCCATGTATAAAGGACATGTGTACTTTGCACCAGCTACTTGTACAGGTGGGGTTAAATAATACACATATCTTTGAAAATTGAAGGTGTGCATGCTGCTGAGCTTCTATGATCTAAAAACCCTACTCCTTCCACTTTCCTGGGAATGCCTCTTTATTACCCAGCTAAGAGAATGCACGCTATCAATGCCCACACTTACTTTTAGCTAGGTAGAGGAGGGCAATTTTCAGCCAGGCCAATTTATCTGGGGAAATCAATATTTATCCAGTAAACGGTTTTGGCATTTGTCCCTCATACTCTGTAATGTGCTCAATGATGTGAATGATCTTTCAAGCGATATTTAAATTCATATTGTAGGCAGCTCTATTTGCGAGAAGGAGCCCCTGGTGAGCTGTTTCTACAATTTGAATTTCCCCGCTTGCTGTTCCATCGGTGGGAGGAGCCGAATCGGGACGCCTTCAAATTCGGCGTCAGAGAGGCTCTCAAGTGCAGCTCTATTTGCGAGAAGGAGCCCCTGGTGAGCTGTTTCTACAATTTGAATTTCCCCGCTTGCTGTTCCATCGGTGGGAGGAGCCGAATCGGGACGCCTTCAAATTCGGCGTCAGAGAGGCTCTCAAGTGCAGCTCTATTTGCGAGAAGGAGCCCCTGGTGAGCTGTTTCTACAATTTGAATTTCCCCGCTTGCTGTTCCATCGGTGGGAGGAGCCGAATCGGGACGCCTTCAAATTCGGCGTCAGAGAGGCTCTCAAGTGCAGCTCTGTTTGCGAGAAGGAGCCCCTGGTGAGCTGTTTCTACAATTTGAATTTCCCCGCTTGCTGTTCCATTGGTGGGAGGAGCCGAATCGGGACGCCTTCAATTCGGCGTCAGAGAGGCTCTCAAGTGCAGCTCTATTTGCGAGAAGGAGCCCCTGGTGAGCTGTTTCTACAATTTGAATTTCCCCGCTTGCTGTTCCATCGGTGGGAGGAGCCGAATCGGGACGCCTTCAAATTCGGCGTCAGAGAGGCTCTCAAGCGCAGCTCTATTTGCGAGAAGGAGCCCCTGGTGAGCTGTTTCTACAATTTGAATTTCCCCGCTTGCTGTTCCATCGGTGGGAGGAGCCGAATCGGGACGCCTTCAAATTCGGCGTTCCTAGGCGCGCTACTGCCGCCGGCGCGCCGCCAAAGCCGCGCGCGCCCAAGGGGCGTGCGCGGCTTTGATCGGCTTAGAGCGGATGAGAGCGGATGAGAAGGGGTTCCTTTGGATCGTGGAGTATAGCTGTCACAGAGGTTAAACAATTGTACTGCTTGGCATTAACGGACTACCTGCAGGTGCGTGATATTTCTTTATTAATATGCCACCAAAACGAAAGGGGAAGGTTAGGGTTTTTCCCTCCCTTCCCCCACCTATGTTAACACAGTAGGAAATTGTTCGATATATGTCTATACCTGCACAAAATCCAACAGTCAAGGACTCTGCTGACTCAGGCAAAATGGGAGGTTTGTCTGAATCCTTAGACGAGGCTTCGTTGAGCCCCAATCTTGGAATACCACCAGAGTGGAGAGATGCAGAGGGGACTTTGGGAGGATCACAAGTGCAGCCTAATACCAGCGGATCTCAAGCACTATGTAAAAATGGTGCAGGAGCCCTAGCTGGAGAAAGTACCATCTTGAGCTTGAATAAAGAACTAAGGGCACAATCTACTCAAGAGATTGAGATAGATAAAGAAAGTCAAGCCATAGCCAGTGAAGATACCCCAGAGACTCTGACACGTCCCACAGTGGTTACGTTGGAGTTATTATGGGATATGATGGCGTTGATGACATCTAATTTAAAGGGTTTAGAAAAGAAAATGGATGCATTGGTGAAGAAAAATGTTCAAGAAGTGTCTGTTATACAAACCAAATTAGATAACACAGAAGTTAGAATTAAGTCTCTAGAAGAGATGGGGAAGAAGAATGTTGAGTTTCAAGCAGCTGTTGTAAAAGACAGGGATTTCTTATTAAGACGTATGGAAATGTTTGAAAATAATACTAAACGATTGAACCTTCGTCTGCTTAATTTTCCACGTATAGCAGGCGAGGTTCCAATCGAGACGTTACAAAGGTTTCTTAAAGAAGTACTAGGCTTTACTGAAAGTGAATTACCCGAAATAAGTTATTGCTTGTTCTTACCAAAAAAGAACCCCACTGAAAATGTAGAAGAGTCCCCTTTTCAAGGGGACCTCACAAACTTTCTAGAAAGTACAAATAACCAGATAATAGATCGGGGTTTACTTTTGGTGTCATTTATGAATTTAAGGGACTTGAATAAAGTGATGAAATATTACTTTAGTAAATATCCCATATCCTTTCACGATTCCATGGTTAAGATTTTTCCCGATTTATCTGTTCTCACACAAATAAGAAGAAAGAGCTTCTTGGAATATCGTCAAGATGCTATTACCCTGGGTTATTCGTATACTTTACGTTACCCTTGTAAATGCATAATAAAAAAACAACAAGATACATTTATATTTTTTATACCCGACCATCTTAAAAATTTTATTGAACAAAGAAGATCTGCCAGAATATCTCCAATACCCAGCGAATAAATATATAGCAGGTAGTACAGTACAATTTTTTCTTTGTAAAATTATTACTGATTGATTATCTCCCTATAGTATTTCCATACCTCTGTTTTTCTTATAAGATGATTAAGAAAAAAATTGCCATTGATTATAAATAACACATCTGTGTTTAGGATTTATTTCAAGTTTATGTATTTGAAAATTGTGATTATGAATAATGTTCTGTAAATTTTGAAAATCAATAAAAATATGAATTATAAATTCATATTGTAGATTGTAACACAATCATTTTGACTGATTGTCCAAATTTTATAGTTTTGAAATTAATGTTCAGTGAAGAGCCAGCATTGTATAAGCACACCTGAACATCATAGCTCTTAGCTGAATATAATTTGCCTTGAACTCCAATGAAAAGACATGAGCTAAATAAATATATATATATATATATATATATATATATAAAAAAAAAACCCCAACATAAAAATGTGGGAGACAACAAGCACTCTTGTGTATTCAATAAATCATTTCAAAATATGATGTTTCTTAAAATTATTATTGTTTTATTGAAAGTTTTAACATTAATCAAAATTTTCCATATATCCTTAAATGTTACATATGCACTAAAATCAACATTGAGTCCACTTAATTTTGACCCTCAATCCTTACCTACTGCTTCCCTGAGCCTAACCCTAATAGAACTTTGTACTTCCTGACCACATTGATGTAATTTTAGGTCTTCTTTGGTGGATACACCACTTACTTCTATAATCTTATTTCTATTAATTAGATGATGATAATCTTATATATTTTCAATAAACATATATAAGTGGTGTATTCCATTCAACTGATTCTATCTTCCATCCCGACAAGGACCTCGTTTCGCCACTGTTGGCTTCTTCAGGGGAATGTTCTTGTTAAGACCAAACATCAACAGAAACCCACAATTTCCATCACTTGTATTTCTATAATCTTATTTCTATTAATTAGATGATGATAATCTTATATATTTTCAATAAACATATATAAGTGGTGTATTCCATTCAACTGATTCTATCTTCCATCCCATATATATATATATATATATATATATATATATATATATTGTGATGCAGTACGACCTGGCCTGGGGCAGAAACAGCCGGGACACAGAAAAGAAGAAGCTGGCAGTACCATCCTAGCCACCGGAGGGCACTGAGGAAGGTAGCAAAGACTACACTTCCCAGGTTCCCTGAACCGACACCTGACCCCTGGCTGGAGGATGAGCAGGAACAGGTGGAGGAAATTGGGACCGATCCCTATGACTCAGCAGAGTCTATGGAAGCTGAGGAAGAGGGCGTGCTACCGTGGTGGAGCTGGCCACAAAAGCCCGGCTCCTCAGAGTCTCTAGAGGAGGAGATGGAGGTAAGCTGGGGAGAGGAAAGCTCCAGCGGTTCCTCTATGGAAGTGGAATAACCAGGAGGTTGGGGGATGGTAAATCCTGGGTTTAGACAAGGAGGTTTAAGAAATGTTGAAAGGATATTATGGTTCAAATGCTGTTTAACTTTAAGCTTGCTAAGGATGACCTAAGCAGTTAGGCTTGGGGGTTTGTACAGTCAACCAGGCATTGTTGCAGGGCTGCAGCCGGAGAGGCTACAGGACTACATTAAATCCTTTTTGTGATAAAAGCCTTTTTCTCTGTGAACTGTTTGGGAGTGCCAGGACTAGGCCTGGCACTCTGACTAGAGGCTGTGAGGAGTCCATAGCAGCGCTGTGCATGAGCTGTGCAAGTGGACGGGACGTGGCATATGAGCGAAGCCGGAGGCCTGAAGCCCAGCAAAGCCCCACAGCGTGCTGAGCGGATGGGCGTGATCGTGACAAAAAAAAATAAATATATATATATATATATATATACACACACACAAAATAAAATAAAAATAAACACAAAAATCTCATTATGCTTTATGCAAAAGCAAACTGAGCTAAAAAGGCACAAACTCAGTAGAAATTACTTTTTCTTCCCATAAACAAACCATACCACCCTTTAAAACTTTATTGTCACTTTTCCTGACTAATAGATGTAATGAACTCACTGCTGGAGGACCACTTATAAGTTTAGAACACAACAGCTGTATCAGTCAATTGCAGATGAATGATTTTAGTTCTCATTGGCTCTGTTTTATTATGAAAGATCCAAGACAGCTCACTGGAGCTCAAAATTATAGTTGACGAATGATTAGTTAAACTCATTGACACCTGCAATAGGGAAATAGAGTGAAAAATTACTTTTTAAAATATTGACCTGTTTTTGAAGCTAGGATTAGAGTTCATATTTGCTTTTGACATACATTTAAATTCATATTAATTCTTTTAATATAATTTAACCCTTTGACCCTAGGTAATTCAGAAAATTCTTCAAAATGCTCTATCAGAGATTAATTTATTTGTTTATAGATGAAAAAACTGAAAGAAAATGTCAATGAAACAAATCATTTTATCAGAGGTCTAGTTGAGAGAGCTGATAAGCAATGATGTGGGTAAAAACACAGCATATATGCCTTACAAACAATTTTAAATAACATTAAGAATGATAATTTGGTAACATTATGCTTAAAAATGTCAGCAAATATATGCATAAGTTACACCAAATATTGTTGTGCTCAATTAGTCCACATTAATTTATAATGAATAGGAATTAAAATATTTTGCATATTGTATAACTGCTTCCAGTATATACATATATAAAAGAAATTTAAAAAAATATACAAGTTGAAATCCATAAAGTTACATGTATAGTTCTATAAGATTACAGTAGAAAAAAAAGTGCTGTCCTTATGTCATTTTTAGTTTTAGTACTGCTGACAATTTATATTAAAGAGCATTCCATTCTGGCATGCTTCTGCAGTGTCAAACAGGAGAAATGGAGACATTGATAATAAGCCTTTGAAATATTTTTCCGCTATCAATGTGAAATGATATATGACTTGTCTTTAAAAATCTAGTATCATTTATTGAGAAATTAGGCTAGATAGATTGACTCTATCTACTTTCACTTTAATCAATTCTGAAAAATATAATGTAAAATGTCTAAAAGAGAATGGCCTGAGATATCTCTCAGATCTTTCTGCCCAAAGGACTCATTTTAGTCTAACTAAACATGCTAAATATTCATGGTATAAAATGTTATAATTCCAATGGATTCAGATCTGAAATTCTGCCTGCCTCGCCAGCATAGGAAACATTTTAATCAGCCAAAATGTGTAAGTTCTTTGATTCACTGACACTTTAAGAGGAATGTTTCAAAACTTGTGATGACTAAGGCCTAGATTCACTAATACCGCCGGACTCTTTGAATTGCGCGGTACAGGGGGGCGGGCCTGTGAAAGCCGGCAGCGATCGCAACTCTGCGGTGCGCTTACTGCCGGCTTTCGAACCCAGTAGCGCTATCATAAAAGGTGGTGCTATTGGGCGTGAAATTGGCAGCGAAAAAGGTTCTTACCTCTTCGCTGTCCACGATGTCTTTGCGGCATCTGCCCCAGTGCCTCCCCAACTCCTCCTGCCCCCATTTAGTGATCGGCCCCATTTAGTGATCGCGTGCGAAAAGTCCCTTTTTGCGTGCGATCACTTTGGAAAATGACCCCCTAAGTCAATTTTTTCATACATTTTTTCTCAGTTTACATGGTGTAATGCCTCAGTTAAAGTGGCATGGCTCAGTAGACCCTAATGGAGATACCACTAGAAGGTGGACTAAAGTTTATCTGAGCATGTGCTAGAATAATATTGAGAGAAGTAAACTGTGCTAAACAGTAAATTGTATGGAAGTTTTCAGTATAAAAAATTGTTAATATAATAAAATATAGATCAGAGGAAAGGAAGGCGTGAAACTAGTAGAGAGTGAGCAGTGAAGAGTGTGTAGGCAAGCCTCAGAGATATTACGAGACTAGTTAAGCAGTTTGAACATAAGAAATGCCATACTGGGTTAGATCCAAGGTCCATTGAGCCCAACATCCTGTCTCTGATAGTGGCCAATACCTGGCAGATCCCAATGCAGATTTATTTCTTGTTACTTACTCCTAGGGATAGCAAAGCATTCTCTAGTCTACCTGGCTAATAATGTTTTATAGATTTTTCCCTCCACGAAGAGTAGCATAGTAGTTAGAGCAGCAGGTACTGAGCCAGGGAAACCAACATTCAAATTCTGCTGCAGTTCTTTGTGACCTTGGCAAGTCACTTTCTCCTAGATTCATCAAAATGCAATAAATATAGTGGAAATAGCACCTGTGATTAAAAAAAAAAAAAAGGCATGGCTAGGCAAATTGTAGAGTTACTGCATATTGGGCCGGATTTTAAAAGGGTTACGTGCATAAGGTATGCGCGTAACCCTTTTAAATCCCCCCCTGCGCGCGCCGAGCCTATTTTGCATAGGCTCGGCGGCGCACGCAAGCCCCGGGATGCACATAAGTCCCGGGGCTTGCAAAAAGGGACGGTCGGGGCGTGGCCAGGGGGCGCGGTTTAGGATTGTGGGCGTGTTCGGGGCGTGTGGGCGGTTACTACTACCCAGAGGCAGTAGTAACTTTTAAGATAAAGGTAGGGAGGAGGTTTAGATGGGGCCAGGGGGGTGGGTTAGGGAGGGGGAAGGGAGGGGAAGGTGCGGAGGGGTGAATGGAAAGTTCCCTCCGAGGCCGCTCCGATTTCAGAGCGGCCTCGGAGGGAACGGGCAGCGCGCGCAGGGCTCGGCGCGCGCAAGGTGCACAAATGTGCAACCCTTGCACGCACCAGCCCCGGATTTTATAAGATAAGCTAGGTTGAGAGAACATTGCCCAAATCTCATCTTGGAGTGAGTTTCCTCACTCCGAAGGCCATCAAATCTTCACAAGAGACCACTGTTCTGTTCGTACGTCTCATGTTGAATGTCAAAGTGGCCCCCAACCCCCTACACTCATACCTAATCCCCACCTCGAGTTACTAGGTGGGCCTCCCATAGGGATACAAATACCTGTCTAGGGAGGAGGCACTATAGCAAGTCTCTCTCTCTCTCTCTCTCTCTCTCTCTCTCTCTCTCTCTCTCTCTCTCTCTCTCTCTCTCTCTCTCTCTGCTGTCCAGAAACATCATGAACCACAATATATTCTGGCAATGTAGCCCAAATTGGGCTAAGAGCATGTTGCATAGCTGTTATTGCAATTTGCGATACACATGCTTATTAGCATAAGGTAACACCCCTTTTTGGTATCGCATGCAATATTGGAAAATGAGGCCCTATGTTAAATAGTGCTCTTGGGTTGTTTGTAAATTTTTGAGCTAAAGAATTGGTTTTTTTGCTTTGAGAATTTTTTTTTTATAATAAGCTAGTTGTTTCCTAAATTTGGTTAAGTTTTCCCCTGATTTGTCTTTTTTTCCATTTTTTCTTTTTTTCTCAGATTTTGTTTTACTTCCTTTATCCTTTCGTTAAACCATGTTTTTTTTTTTTTTGCTTAGGCTCATGTATTTGCATTGGTTTTGTGGGGTTAATGTCATCTGCCAATTTCTTCGTGCTAGTCAGCCATTCTGTAGTTGCGGTTACAGTCTTTGTGGTCAAAGTGTATTAGTGTCTCTTCTAGTTTATTTTTTAATGTTTCAATGTTAAAAGGAGGATGAAATTTAAAATCTAATGGTTCATTTTTCTGTAATTCCTTTGGCTTTATACATTTAATACTGGACCGAATTAGGAAATAGTCTGACCATGGAATTTGATTATATTTAGTGTTCATGTGTTCAAAGAAGCTAAGGTTGATGTATGTGAAGTCAATTGAGTGTCCTGCTTTGTGTGTAAGTCTATCTGTGATTAATGTGAATCCTAGTGCTGTCATTAAATTGTTTAGTGTCTGGCATGTATTAGAAACATAGAAACATAGAAATGACGGCAGAAGAAGACCAAACGGCCCATCCAGTCTGCCCAGCAAGGTTCGTACTTTTGTTTTTTCTCATACTTATCTGTTACTCTTGGCTCTTATTAACCTTTTAGTTCTATTTCCCTTCCACCCCCACCATTAATGTAGAGAGCAGTGTTGGAACTGCATCTAAGTGAAATATCTAGCTTAATTAGTCAGGGGTAGTAACCGCCGCAATAAGCAAGCTAAAACCATGCTTGTTTACCCCACCTATGTTATTCAGTCCTTGTTGGTTGTCGGTATATAGATCCACTTTTCTTCATTCAAATATCCATTAGACAATGGATATTTGTCCATGTGAAGGTTGAAATCTCCAAGCACGATGGTTGGTTTGGAGGGGTTTAGGTTTACTGTTAAATTTTCAATTAGTGGGGATATATTTAGCTCAAGTATGCTGGGGATACAATAGATAAGGTATATTTGAGTATGTTCGGTATCAAACGTTGCGAACTCCTGGTTTCGAGGGGGTATTGTTGGTATTAGTTTACACTTGAATTTTTTTCAATAATTAATACTAAGCCGCCTCCGCATTTATTTATCCTGGGGATTGAAAATACGTCATAATTTCGGTGTGCTATTTGTTTTTTAGGATAATGTCAGATTTTTTTAACCAAGATTCGGTGATAGCTATGAAACTTGGTTTGATGTCATACAATAGGTCAGTTACTATTGGGAATTTCTTTGTTATTGATTGAGCATTAACTAGAAGGAATGTTAGAGTTAACAGTTTATTCAAATTTAATGTGTTTGGATTTTTAGTCTTTTTTACTTGAATGAGGTTACTTAGGTTTGGGTTCTTATCACTACTGAATTGTATTTGTTATTTGTTTTGCTAAAGTATTTGTTGCTGTATTTACCTTTATTGATGCAGATTTTGATGGGTTGTGTTGCTAGTTCATCCGCTCTTCTTACCGATTCCATCATGCTTTGATTTGGTGTGAGCTTCTATGATCCTGTTCTGTAGAACTCCACATGCCATATTGCTTCTGTATCTCCAGAAAAAAAGAGCTGATGGTACTATAAAATCCTTGTTATTCTTCATTCATGAAAAAATTATTTAAGAGAGGGTTCAGCAAACACGGAGTATAATTGCAACATTGACTTATGTTCATGAATAATGTGTAATATATACCATATAAGCAAAGAAAAAAGATCCATTAATGATAACACAAAATGTTTTCAGTGTACAATATTAAATATTTTTCCCACTTTTGTTTAGTATTATTAAGATGAAAAACATAGAAATCTGAAAAAATAATAATTAAGGAGTGAAAAACAGTTAATCCAAAAATGTGTTCTGGTTGTGACAACCCTTCATACTGTAATCATCCTGGGTAAAAAAAAACAAAAAACTCCAAGAAAGAGAAATGCCAAAAAAGGCAATCTTCATGGAGTCCCAGAGAGTAGAAATATATTTACATATAATCCATCAGAGAAAACCACCAGAGAAACTCAATGGAAAAAAAAAATATTTTCCTAGGGTTCCAGTATCCAATGGTCTTATATGTACAAACACTCTAGAGAAACTCATTCACAAAATGACCTGACAAAAGGGTCTTTATTTCGCCAGAAAACTGGCTTTCTCAAGAGAACTGGTTCAATTGTTTAGCTGACACAATCTTTATCCAAATTCTTTTTGATGAGCTCAGTCTTCAGTAAAGGTTACACAAGTTGTTGCAATGAATAAATAGTTTCACACTTATCTGGTTTGCTGGCATATCAATGTGTTTCTTGTATTCATTTATATTCCATTATCACAATGGTCACTTGCTAAGAACTTTAAATAATCTGTGAAGAAAAACATATTAGTGGCTTTTAAAAATGAAAATGAACCTCATATCTAGTACAAAGAAAAATATCCCCTGGGGACTTATTTACTAGAATTTATCTCCCTCTGGAATCTGTAATTATTGCAGAGATTAGGGGTGTGCATTCATTTTCGATATAATGGCAATCTGCAACGTATATGTCCCTATTCGTTGTATTCGTGGGGAAGTAAAACATATCTCGACTCCCCACAAATATAATGTATCATCCGTTTCATACGTTTGGCAGTACGCACTTTTCTTCACCACCATTGGCAATCAGAGGACGCCATTTGGGTGTATCCAGAGCCAAAAACCAGCCCTTTCCTGTGAGTCATCAGTGAACTCACAGCCCTGTCAGAGTGGGTTGGACAGGTTGGCACGATACCAGAATGCACCGTATCAGCGATAACATTTTGTGAAATGCACGGATTGCAGCCAATTGCGCTGTCATTCAGTGCTCGGTGACGATATTCCTGATGACCCAGCACTATATATACTTAAGCACATGGCGTGCCACGCACTTTCTTTGCAGGGGTGGTGTAGGGAGGTGCTCTCTGCAGAAGATGGCTGCACTCAGAGCTAGTCTGAGTTCAGAAATTTGCATTGAATTGTACAAGCAGTGTTGCAGTCGCATCCAAGCGCTGCTGGCTAAGGCACAGGGAAGTGTGCATTTCACCTGCGATATCTGGACCACCATGAATGCTGCACATTCTTATCTCTCCCTGACAGCACACTGGTGGGACCTGGCTGAGGCAGGGGCAGGCAGCAGCTCTATTACTGAACGATTATCAGGATGGAGGTGGGCTTTACTGCACACCTACCTGATGAACCAGGCCCACACCATGGTCAATATTCTAACATGCATTTGACAGATGCTGGAGGGCTGGCAACTACACCAGTGAGACAGGAATCCTCATGCAGGGTTCTTTGTCACAGACAATGGTGCAAACATGGTTAAGGAAATAGGCGGGCACTTTAAGAACATCCGATGTTTTGCAAACACTCTGCACCTGGTAGTGAAGTCAGCTCTGGGGTTGGATTCCAATGACTAAGAGAATGAATACCTGCATAGGTTAATACAGAAGTGCAGAAACATAGCAGCGCACTTCCACAGAAATGTGAAGGCGGGGCAGATTCTCCGAAAAAAGCAGACTGATATGGAGATGCCTCACAAGCGTCTCATTCAAGACATTGCCACCTGGTGGAATTCCACCTTTATGATGCTCGAGAGCTTAGTGGAGCTGCAGATACCCTTTCATGAACTTTCTGGTACAATGGACATAGGTGTGCAGAATTCCCTAGGGCATCATGATTGGTTAGTCATGAGTCAGCTGGTAAAAATCCTACAGCCCTTCAAGGACGCCACGGAGGAGCTGAGTTCCAGAAGTGCCACCTTGGCTGACATCATCCATATAGTTCATTTCCTGGATGAAAATTTGGAGGCCTTTAAACAGGAAGAGGGAATGACAGTTGAGGTGCTGCATTGTCTGGATATTTTGCAGGAGCAGATGGAAGAGAGATTAAGGCCTTTAACAGAACAGAACACATACATGCTCACCACAGTCTGTGATCCCCATGTGAAAGGGAAACTCGCCCTTTAGTACGAATGTCTCTTATTTGTGAAGGACCTGCTGTTATCAAAAGTCCGTGAACAGGAGCGCCATATGCAGAGACAGATTAGGCATGAAGCAAAGGTAGAAACAGCGGGCCCTTCAGAGAGTTGTGGTAGCCCAAGCTGGAGCAGCCCTGTCAGTGGCAGATAGTAACTCCTCCTCCTCCACTTCAGAACGCCAAAGGCATGTTGCTCATAAAGATTCATCTGTTGTGCTATGGGCTAGAGAGAAAGCAGCTGGCATGAGTGACTCTCAGTCCACCCAAGCAAAGGACAACCAGCACAGCAGTCAGTGATACAGTATCTCTCAGAGCCGACAGAGAACATGCAGACAGATCCGCTGGCATATTGGGCATACAAGTCCACTATCTGGCCACACCTAGCCAAAGTGGCTCAGCGATATCTGTCATGTCCACCAACCAGTGTGCCCAGTGAACGTGTCTTTTCAATGACAGGGGATATAATGAGCCCTCACCGCTCAAGGCTGGCACCAGAGTTGATGGAAATGCTAGTGTTTTTGAAAGTAAACCTGCCTTTGCTTGGGTTTCCAAATTTTCCCTGTGAATGGCAAGATGAATAAAAGCAATTCAAAGCCTTGCAGCAGCTCCAACTGCCTCCTGTGCTCCAGATAATATAAGTACTGCAGCACATGTTCCTGACCTGAAATTCTGTGCCTGTCCAGCCACTGTCCAGGCCATACTTCCCTACAAGGGCAAGACCTGAAACACTGTGCCTATCCATCCACTGTCCAGGCCGTATGTCCCTATAAGGGCCTGACCTGAAATGCTGTGCCTGTCCATCCAGGCTTATGTCCCTACAAGGCCTGTGCCTGTCCATCCAGGCTTATGTCCCTACAAGGCCTGTACAAACAGGCACAATTGTTGTGCCTGTTTGTACAGGCCTTATGTCCCTAGGTGGGATTGACCTCTGTCCTCGACTGCTGTGCCTGTCCGTCCAGGCCTTATGTCCATGCAAGAGTTTGACCTCGATTGCTGTGCCTGTTCGTCCAGGCCTTATGTCCCTAGGTGGGATTGAACTCAATTGCTGTGTCTGTCCTTCTAGGCCTTATGTCCCTACAAAGGTTTGACCTCGATTGCTGTGCCTGTCCATCCAAGCCTTATGTCCCTAGGTGGGATTGACTTCTGTCCTCTATTGCTGTGCCTGTCCATCCAGGCCTTATGTCCCTATGTGGGCTTGACTTCTGTCCTCTATTATTGTGCCTGTCATCCAGGCCTTGTGTCCCTATGTGGGCTTGACCTATGTCCTCTATTGCTGTGCCTGTTCATCCAGGCCTTATGTCCCTAGGTGGAATTGACCTCTATCCTCGACTGCTGTGCCTGTCCATCCAGGCCTTATGTCCCTAGGTGGGTTTGAACTTGATTGCTGTGCCTGTACGTCCAGGCCTTATGTCCCTACAAGGGTTTGACCTCGATTGCTATGCCTGTCCATCCAGGCCTTATGTCCCTACAAGGGTTTGACCTCGATTGCTGTGCCTCTTCATCCAGGCCTTATGTCCCTACATGAGCTTGACCTGTGTCCTCTATTGCTGTGCCTGTTCGTCTAGACCTTATGTCCCTAGGTGGGATTGACCTCTGTCCTCGACTGCTGTGTCTGTCCATCCAGGCCTTATGTCCTTAGGTGGGTTTGACCTCGACTGCTGTGCCTGTCTGTCCAGACCTTATGTCCCTACAAGGGTTTGACCTCGATTGCTATGCCTTTCCATCCAGGCCTTATGTCCCTACGTGGGCTTGACCTCTATCATCTATTGCTGTGCCTGTCCATCCAGGCCTTATGTCCCTAGGTGGGATTGACCTCTGTCCTCTATTGCTGAGCTTCTCCCTCCAGGCCTTATCTCCCTAAGTGGGCTTGACCTCTGTCCTCTATTGCTGTGCCTGCTCATCCAGGCCTTATGTCCCTAGGTGGATTTGAACTCAATTTCTGTGCCAGTCCATCCAGGCCTTATGGCCCTACAAGGGTTTGACCTCGATTGCTGTGCCTGTTCGTCCAGGCCTTATGTCCCTAGGTGGGATTGACCTCTGTCCTCTATTGCTGTGCCTGTTCGTCCAGGCCTTATGTCCCTAGGTGGGATTGACCTCTGTCCTCTATTGCTGTGCCTGTTCATCCGGGCCTTATGTTCCTAGGTGGGATTGACCTCTGTCCTCGACTGCTGTCCCTGTCCGTCCAGGCCTTATGTCCCTAGGTGGGATTGACTTCTGTCCTCGACTGCTGTCCCTGTCCATCCAGGCCTTATGTCCCTAGGTGGTTTGACCTCGATTGCTGTGCCTGTCCGGCCAGGCCTTATGTCCAGTTATAATTGCTGAACCCTCGTTACAAAGAGAAACCTCAGTCTCTGGCAATTCAAAGTAGTAATCCTTCACAGCATGGATCCTTAAATAAAACAAACAGTTTTCTTTAGTTTCAGGGCAGAGAAGAGAACTTCTTCCATCTTGCTTATGATGTCATGATCTGTTTGCAAATGCTTAAATCCTGACAATTGTACCAATATACATTCTAGGGGCCAACCCATTCCAGGGAGCTCTTTCCTGCTCAAAGGAAAGGGAACTCTCCCCGTGTAGCAGCACCTGTTGACCCATGTTCAGAACGAGAAAAGAGCTCCAAGGTACTTAGACTGTGGCAAACACAGTGAGACCATGCTCACAGTGAGATCCTGCTCCAGGTCACCACACTTTGAAGGCTTGTGCTCCACTCTAGGGGCCAACCCATTCCAAGGAAGCCCTTTCCTGCTCAAAGTAAAGGGAACTCTCCTCGGTGTTGCAGCCTATCTCTTAGTACCTATTGACCCATGTTGAACCGCTGTTCAGAGTGAGACCTCCTCCACGTCACTATGCTCTGAAGGCTCGTGCTCCACTCTAGGGGCCAACCAATTCCAAGGAAGCCCTTTTCTGCTCAAAGGAAAGGGAACTCTCCCCGGTGTTGCAGCCTATCACTTAGCATCGGTTGACCCATGTTGAACCGCTGTTCACATGGCACCCTGCTCCAGGTCGCCATGCTTTGAAGTCTCCTGCTCCACTCTAGGGGCCAACCCATTCCAAGGAAGCCCTTTCCTGCTCAAAGAAAGTGAACTCTCCCCGGTGTTGCAGCCTATCTCTTAGCACCAGTTGACCCATGTTGAACCGCTGTTCACATGGCACCCTGCTCCAGGTCGCCACGCTTTGAATTCTCGTGCTCCTGTGAAAAGGTTTGATAAAAGTATAGGGGTTCACCACTAGCAGAATTAAAAGTTATTGGATGAAAACCCTGCACTTAAATCCTCCCTTCTACTCTTCTTGCCTTATAGACAAAAAGTTTATTATTTAAAGAGATGTGTTTTTGTTTTTACTCCAGAACTTTATTGACTAATAATTCATGCAGTACAGCATGCACTTAGAATAAAACCAGACAATCTGTAGTAAAAAATATTTTCTTTATTTCAGATAAAAAAAGATAGCAATATTAAAATCTCTAAATGATTCTAAGAAACATTTCTATGTTCAAATCTTAATTTTAACAGACTATACCCTACAATCAATGTGAAAACCATTAACAGGGTGACCGAAAATATTAAAATTAGATAACTGTCATCTAATGACATTATCTTTTAATTAATTAATGCATTTCTAATATATATGCCAATCTAGAAACAATAGCAATTAACGGTTCTCATATGCTTGAATAAAAGATAATTTCTTTACCTGATATCTGAAGCAGCCCGCTCTTTGTCTCTCTGTCCACATGTAAGGAAAAAACCCAAATTCCCAGTTTTTCTTTCTTTGTCTGCTTCCCGCTTTATACCCTAAAAATACTCTGATCTAATAGTAACTGTATTAATTCTGTCAATACGTTTATCTTTATCCTTTGAAGACATTAGTTTGCAAAACCTTGATAAAGGTTCAAACAATATAATTAATATCAGGATATGGAAAATATAGGAGTTTTTCCTATCCGATTAAAGCGTTGCCCATTTTCCAGTCTTTTATTTAATGCCAAGGTGTGCCAGGCAAAAAACACTCTTTCAGTCTTTTAGTTCAGAGACAAGAGACTACACTCCCCTTTAGCCTAGGAATCTTCATATGTATTTTAATTAAAGTGAAAGGGAGCCCCTTTCAGCTAGACAGATAAGATTTAGCTTCTTTCAAAGCTCTTCCTGAGAATCAAATGGTTGAAGCTGCCCAAGGCCATAAAATGCAATCCTTTAAACATTCTTTTCCTACTACTGATAGGTATTAGCTGTTAGGGATGTGCAGAGCAAAATTTTATGTTCATATTTTTTATGTCCGAAAGGGGGTCCCACTTGCGGCCAATATGGACATAAAAAAAATCCAATGAGTTGGGTATATGTACATATGTGCAAAAAAAAAAATTAAACCCCCTCACCCTCCTTAATCCCCCCCCCAGACTTACCACAACTCCCTGGTGATCGAGCGAGGAGTGAGGACGTCATTTCTGCAATCCTTGGCGAGAAGCATGTGACGTCGGTGGCACGTCGAGTGACGCGGCGTCACGTGATTCCCGGCGAGTTCTCGCCGGACGGCTCGTTCGGCCCAAAAAGAACTTTTGGCCAGCTTGGGGGGGCCTCCTGACCCCCCCAAGCTGGCCAAAAGTTCTTTTTGGGCCGAACGAGCCGTCCGGCGCGAACGAGCCGGGAATCACGTGGCGCCGCGTCACTCAGACGCGACGTCACGTGATTCCCGGCAAGTTCGCGCCGGACGGCTCGTTCGGCCCAAAAAGAACTTTTGGCCAGCTTGGGGGGGCCTCCTGACCCCCTCAAGCTGGCCAAAAGTTCTTTTTGGGCCGAACGAGCCGTCCGGCGTGAACTTGCCGGGAATCGACGTCACGTGATTCCCGGCTTGTTCGCGCCGGGAATCACGTGACGTCGCGTCTGAGTGACGCGGCGCCACGTGATTCCCGGCTCGTTCGCGCCGGACGGCTCGTTCGGCCCAAAAAGAACTTTTGGCCAGCTTGGGGGGGTCAGGAGGCCCCCCCAAGCTGGCCAAAAGTTCTTTTTGGGCCGAACGAGCCGTCCGGCGCGAACGAGCCGGGAATCACGTGACGCCGGCGTCACTCGACGTGCCGCCGACGTCACATGCTTCTCGCCAAGGATTGCAGAAATGGCGTCCTCACTCCTCGCTCCATCACCAGGGAGTTGTGGTAAGTCTGGGGGGGGGATTAAGGAGGGTGAGGGGGTTTATATTTTTATTTTGGCTCAACAATCGCGATTTCCCACATATCGAACATATCTATGTTCGATATGTGGGAAATCCGATCGTTTATTAGGGATGTGAATCGTTTTTCAACGATTAAAATTATCGTCCGATAATGTTTATATCGTCTTAAATCGTTATAGAACACGATACAATAGAAATTCTAATGATTTATCGTTAAAAATCGTTAAATCGTGTTAGTGCGCACTAACTCGAGTTAGTGCGCACTAACTCCCCGTTAGTGCGCACTAACTCGATTTAGTGCGCACTAACTGAAAATGATACAAATAAACACTTTCCAGGTCACTGAAGGTCAGTTAGGAATGAATATGTGTTCCTATTGGCTGGCTGCCCTCTTATCTATTGATATTACCAAGGTTACCACTGAGGTGATGGTTGGGGGGATGGGAAATGGAACTGGAAACTAATGAACACCAACAGAAAATGAAACAAAGTGTTCACACTTCCCAGGTCAGTAAAGGTCACTTAGGAATGAATATGTATGTATGTATTCCTATTGGCTGGCTGTGCTCTTATCTATTGATGTTACCAATATGGTTGGGGGGATGTGAAATGGAAACAGTTGGAAGCTTGACAAAAAAAGTAATGTAATGATCAGCACTCACGTGACTAGAACTTGTTTGTTTATTATTTTTGTTAGCAGGCACCTGAAATGCTAGTGCATGTTGAATTTGCCAATCACTGTGCATTTTAGAAAGGTGGTCCTGGCTGGAACTGTACACAGTTCAAATATATGTAATTGATTGTTGGTAAGTGTATTTTTTAAGTAGCCACACTGGCACCAGTATGTTTACTTTTCCTCCTACTTAACTCACTAGCTCAGCTTTGTAAGAAGGGCTTCTCTGCTTGTGTGTTGTTTTTGTTTGGTGTGAGGAGAGCAGAAACATCAGATCTTTATTCAATCTACTACAGTCATCTCTTACAGTGCCCTATCCCTATTAATACCAGGAGTGTTGTGATCTTCCTGCACACAGTGCCCTAACCCTGATACCAGTCTGAGACAGCTCCCTCCCTGCATTACTAGTGAGAGGCTGGCTTCACAGACAGGGGGGAGCTGCCTGACCCTCACTCCTGACTTCCCCCATGTCCCAGCTAGTGAATGGTGTGTGGGTGAGGGGGGGGGGGAGGATGGTGAAGTCTGAGACAGCTCCCTCCCTGCATTACTAGTGAGAGGCTGGCTTCACAGACAGGGGGGAGCTGCCTGACCCTCACTCCTGACTTCCCCCATGTCCCAGCTAGTGAATGGTGTGTGGGTGAGGGGGGGGGAGGATGGTGAAGTCTGAGACAGCTCCCTCCCTGCATTACTAGTGAGAGGCTGGCTTCACAGACAGGGGGGAGCTGCCTGACCCTCACTCCTGACTTCCCCCATGTCCCAGCTAGTGAATGGTGTGTGGGTGAGGGGGGGGGGGAGGATGGTGAAGTCTGAGACAGCTCCCTCCCTGCATTACTAGTGAGAGGCTGGCTTCACAGACAGGGGGGAGCTGCCTGACCCTCACTCCTGACTTCCCCCATGTCCCAGCTAGTGAATGGTGTGTGGGTGAGGGGGTGGGGGGGGGGAGGATGGTGAAGTCTGAGACAGCTCCCTCCCTGCATTACTAGTGAGAGGCTGGCTTCACAGACAGGGGGGAGCTGCCTGACCCTCACTCCTGACTTCCCCCATGTCCCAGCTAGTGAATGGTGTGTGGGTGAGGGGGGGGGGGGGAGGATGGTGAAGTCTGAGACAGCTCCCTCCCTGCATTACTAGTGAGAGGCTGGCTTCGCAGACAGGGGGGAGCTGCCTGACCCTCACTCCTGACTTCCCCCATGTCCCAGCTAGTGAATGGTGTGTGGGTGAGGGGGGGGGGGAGGATGGTGAAGTCTGAGACAGCTCCCTCCCTGCATTACTAGTGAGAGGCTGGCTTCACAGACAGGGGGGAGCTGCCTGACCCTCACTCCTGACTTCCCCCATGTCCCAGCTAGTGAATGGTGTGTGGGTGAGGGGGGGGGGGAGGATGGTGAAGTCTGAGACAGCTCCCTCCCTGCATTACTAGTGAGAGGCTGGCTTCACAGACAGGGGGGAGCTGCCTGTCCCTCACTCCTGACTTCCCCCATGTCCCAGCTAGTGAATGGTGTGTGGGTGAGGGGGGGGGGTGGATGGTGAAGTCTGAGACAGCTCCCTCCCTGCATTACTAGTGAGAGGCTGGCTTCACAGACAGGGGGGAGCTGCCTGACCCTCACTCCTGACTTCCCCCATGTCCCAGCTAGTGAATGGTGTGTGGGTGAGGGGGGGGGGAGGATGGTGAAGTCTGAGACAGCTCCCTCCCTGCATTACTAGTGAGAGGCTGGCTTTGCAGACAGGGGTGAGCTGCCTGACCCTCACTCCTGACTTCCCCCATGTCCCAGCTAGTGAATGGTGTGTGGGTGAGGGGGGGGGGAGGATGGTGAAGTCTGAGACAGCTCCCTCCCTGCATTACTAGTGAGAGGCTGGCTTCACAGACAGGGGGGAGCTGCCTGTCCCTCACTCCTGACTTCCCCCATGTCCCAGCTAGTGAATGGTGTGTGGGTGAGGGGGGGGGGGTGGATGGTGAAGTCTGAGACAGCTCCCTCCCTGCATTACTAGTGAGAGGCTGGCTTCACAGACAGGGGGGAGCTGCCTGACCCTCACTCCTGACTTCCCCCATGTCCCAGCTAGTGAATGGTGTGTGGGTAAGGGGGGGGGGGAGGATGGTGAAGTCTGAGACAGCTCCCTCCCTGCATTACTAGTGAGAGGCTGGCTTCACAGACAGGGGGGAGCTGCCTGACCCTCACTCCTCCGGGGTATTGTGATCTTCCTGCACACAGTGCCCTATCCCTGATACCAGGGGTGTTGTGATCTTCCTGCATGCAGTGCCCTATCCATATTAATACCAGGAGTGTTGTGATCTTCCTGCATGCAGTGCCCTATCCCTATTAATACCAGGAGTGTTGTGATCTTCCTGCATGCAGTGCCCTATCCCTGATATCGGGATGTGTGCAAGAAGATCACAACACCCCCGGTATCAGGAATAGGGCACTGCGTGCAGGAAGATCACAACACCCCCAGTATCAGGAATAGGGCACTGTGTGCAGGAAGATCACAACACCCCTGGTATTAGGGATAGGGCACTGTGTGCAGGAAGATCACAACACTCCTGGTATTAATAGGGATAGGGCACTGTGTGCAGGAAGATCACAATACCCCTGGTATCAGGGTTAGGGCACAAGTTCTAGTCACATTGACTGATCACATTACTTGTTTTGTCAAGCTACCAACTGTTTCCATTTCCCATCCCCCATATACTGTCAGTAGGAAACTTGGTAACATGAATAAATAAGAGGGCAGCCAATAGGAATACATATTCATTCCTAAACTGACCTTAACTGACCTGAAAAGTGTCAAATTGTATCATTTTCAGTTAGTGCGCACTAACTCCCAGTTAGTGCGCACTAACTCCCGTTAGTGCGCACTAACTCGAGTTAGTGCGCACTAATCGGAAAAAACGATTTTTAACGATTTTTTAACTAAAAAATCGTGCCTGAGATGATTTTCTTGCCCTGCCACACGATTTCTATCGTTAAGACGATATGGAAAACGATTCACATCCCTATCGTTTATGTCGAATCAATTTTTTAAGTAAAAAAAAAAATATGAGTTGCGTTTTACTAATGCGGTCAATCCGAATGCACACCCCTATTAGCTGTAAACAGCCCTTTTCAAGGTCTGTAAAGGGGGGAGCTGAAATGTGTCCAGCAGGCTTTGACTAAAGCCATAGGGGTAGATTTTAAATGCCGCCGGCGCGCGCAGAGTCCCGGAGTTTTTTAAAAGGGGTAGGAGGGGGTGTGCCAATGGGCGTGGCAGAATGATGCGGCATTTCGGGGCCTGACGCGGCGTTTTGGGTGCAGCGTCCCGGGCGTGGTTTCGGCCCGGGGCGGTCCGGGGGCGTGGCCGCGGCCTCCAGACCAGCCCCCGGGACCGGAACACGGAGTGGGGCAGCCGGCCGGCGCGCACAGATTTATGTCTGCTTTTCACAGGCGTAAATCATGGAATAAAGGTAAGGGGGGGTTTAGATAGGGCCATGAGGGTGGGTTAGGCAGGGGAAGGGAGGGGAAGATGGGGGGAGGGCGAAGGAAAGTTCCCTCCGAGGCCGCTCCGAAATCGGAGCGGCCTTGGAGAGAACAGGCAGCGCGCGCTGGGCTCGGCGCACGCAGGTTGCACAAATGTGCACCCCCTTGCGCGCGCCGACCCCGGATTTTATAAGATACGCGCGCACAGGGGTTTTTTAAAAGGGTTACACGCGTACCTTATGAGCATAACCCTTTTAAAATCAAGCCCATAATGAAATGGAATGGTTTTCTTCCACAACCATGACCCCCATTCACTGGGGCCAATGTATTACATCCTGGGTTGAAATCAGCACTGTTTTTCTGTATTCATTTTTTTGAACAAGCACAGCAAAATCCAGTGGCCCCATGGGATGTAATAAAGGATGGATATGTAAATGAGATAGTGCGCAGAAAATCCAAATTGCACACAAAAATACATGTGCTTGAGGCCCTATGTAGAAATTCACACAGAATACTGAATCAGCATGTGGAGACCCATGTTTGATTGTTAGAGTGAAAGCCTTCCTCTTTTGTAACATGAAGAAGTTACTGGTTCAGGAGTAGGACTGAAGATGGGTAGAGCAATGTCTAACCCCTTCATGATCCAACTCCAACCACATAAGAGCTAATGGTGGATGCCAGTGAGAGTGGGAAATGCAGCAGAGATCTTATTGACTGTTTATTTATTTATTTATTTATTTATTTGTTTGTTTTTATTGGTCAATAAAGTTCTGGAGTAAAAACGAAAACACATCTCTTTAAAACATATCACATCAGTTTACAGAGCTACACATGAAATAATATGACAACGGTGTCTTATTATTCTTTACATTGTAACAGAGTAACTTAATTAACAATTTGGCAATTTCGTGTGATATATAAAAAAACACATGAGTTGATGAGACAGGAGTGTCTTATTCTTCCTCAAAGGGCAACTAGCAAACACTTGGCAACTTGAACAATTGAGTAGGTCTTAGTAGCTAAAGGCATGTAGTGGACCAGGGAGTGAGGTAGGGAGGAGCAACTGTTTTGGGGGCTTGGTTTGATTGTGCTACATGTAGGCGGAAAGAAAGGGGTGTGTTAACCATGAATGTGGGGTAGGGAGGAGCAACTGATTTGGGGCTTGGTTCAGATGGGCTACATGTAGGTGGATAGAAAGGACTGTTTAAAGTTTCTCGGATACTTCTCCTTTCCAGATAAATGACTGCTCCTTCTAATGCCTTGTGTCAGCATTGCTGGGAATTGGTTAGAGTTGGTGGTGGTCACATTGTTGGTACTATTTGCAGTTGCAGTTGCTGTTTTTTTTCCCTGGTGTTATCCCATCCTTTTGTTTTTTGTATGTGACTGGAGCTTTAGAGTGGTTCTGCTTTGTCTGTATGTCTGTTTGTTTTTTTTTGTCTGCTTTAGGTCCATAAAAGAACATAGTGAGTTTCTGTGGCTGTTGTGAGAATGAACCATGACAGAGGAGGTGTGAGTGAGTGTAAGGTGAGCAAGAGCATGACAGGTGTGAGAGTGGTGACAGTCTGGAAGGGAGAAGTGTGGCAACTGAGTCAATTGAGTGTAGCCAGGGAGGGGAGATGGGGCAGGAGGTGAGGGGTGTGCATAATGTTGAGGGTACAGGTGGGAGTGGGAGGAAAATAAGGTGGGTGGATGTGCCAGAACAAGGGGGGGATGGGGACTAGGAGAGGGTGTACTGGTCAGGAATGTAGGGGTTCATTCCAATATTCTGAATGTGAGAAACAGGCAGGAATCAGCAGCAAACAGAAGGAGAAGCTGCAACAGTCGGATGTGAGTTTCTCAGAAGAGGAGAAGGAACTTCTGGTGCATGGGGTCTGTGGAAAACACACTGTGCTCTTTAGTCAGAAGATATCCACCAAGGCAAAGAAGAAGATCTGGGAGAGCATTGCAAAGAATGTGAGCAGCCTGTCGGTGACCACCAGGCCAGTGGACCAGCTCAAGCACCATTGGTGAGACACTAGGTTGACTGTCAAGGCAAACTTGGCACAAATGAAGCAGTCCAAGAACAAGACGGGGGGGGGGGGGGGGGTGTACCACTATATGAGCTGCATCTGACAGAGACTGAAGAACTTGTCTGGGCAAATCTTCAGCTGGCCTTTGTCACAGGTGTACAAACTGGGGAACATTTTCAGATGCTGTGGAATGGGGTAGTCTTCAGATGGTGGAGACAGAAGTTCCTGTCACACAGGCACCTGCCACAGAGGAACCTGCAGCACAGGAGCCTGTTGTAGCCGAAGAAACCCATGGGGAGTGATGAAGAACCCAGTAGTCTGCAGCTGTTAAGCAAGCCACTGGCTGCCACATAAGTGGAAAGTGAGTTTGTTGAGCTCTGTCTCACATGGCCAGACACATCCTTGCCTAGAATGATGGATTTGCCAGTCTCACCTTGCACCTATGTGGGTGGCCAGTCTCCTGGTGAAAATGTAGTCAGTGGTGGGCCTGAATATATTGCAATATACAAGCAGCATACTCTCCATGGATGTATTGACAGACCAGCTGGTGGCAGAACTGATCACCAGACAAGAACTCATAGTGTCCAATGTCACGATCAGATGGAAATCTATTCATGCTGAGATGGAATGCATGCAAAATGAAATACACAGGATACTTAGAGAGGCCAGAATGCAAGTCAGAGAGAGCATATCCACATCCAACCTGATGTCTGATCGCATCCGCACTTCATCTGATGAGATTGCTGGTGCACTACGTGGCCTGGACTCCACTTTGTGGGATATAAATAGGACATTGAACAATCTGACTGGTCTAATGTTCCACCAGGAGGCAAGCACATCCCCCTCCTCTGAATCCACAGAGTACAGCAACCCCCCACAATCACAAGCAATATCTTCAAGGGAATTTACCACAGCAATAATCCTCGAGGCAAACTTACAGTGTGATGACTCCCTTCAAGACTTTTTCTGAACAGGACCATATACTGCTCCTTTGTTGGTGACATCTGGACTTTTCCATACGAGAACACCGATATCATCTGTGACATCAGGCCACCAATAAGTATCCTGCAGTCTGCTGCCATGCTAATTCACCAATGCAGTCCCTGAACTTTGTCATCGTCGTTGCTCATCAATGCTGTAAGCGGAGATGGTGTTTGTGCTCCTTCAGGCACAGATGCATTGCATGCTTGGATGCCTCTCTGGAGTTGGGATGCTTCATATGCTTTTCCTGGCTTTCAGCAGTGGACTCTCACTTCATGAAGTATTTAATGGACATTATGTACTTTTGGCTGCATATGCAATCTTGCGGTTTATGCAATTATTTCGAAGTCAATTCTGATATGTATTCTTGTTGCAATTAAAATTTTAACATTTTTTTAAGGGCCTGTCAAGTGAAGATCCAAGCCTGCATCCTTGGTCCAGAGATTCTCAAGACCAGTCTTGTAAACCTCACTGGGGTCCACAGACTTCCACCCCAGTGGGCTAGTCTGTGGACCAAGATCACTGTCCTTTATTTCATGGTGTCACTTGCTCAGATCCTGGGTCCAGAGAGTTTCATAGTGCTGTGGAAGTCTGTGGACCCAGGATGCTGGGTCAGCAACACCATGAAACACCCATGCCAAGGACATATTTAACCAATGGTGCTCAAGTTGCCGGTAGTCAGTGCCCACTAGATAGCCAGATAAGGGGGAGCAGGGGCAGTTTTTGCCACTCCGAGGTCCAGGTCCTTAGTGACATCATTCAAGATGCTGGCTGTGGTGGTGGGAACTGAAGGACTTATCCAGCTATCTAGCGAGTGCTAAAGATAAGCACTTATGTTCAGCACTCACTAGATAGCCAGGTAAATAAGACTTATCCAGCTATCTAGTAGGGGCTGAACATAATGATAGGCACAGAAACATATGGGCATAACGTTGCATGCTATCTAGTGGGCATTGAACATAAACACTTATGTTTAGCAGTCACAAAAAAGCTGGATAAGTCCTAATCTGCAGCATGTGAGTACACAACATGACACACACTTACTTTTGTCTTCACAGAGATGAAGAAGATGTAGCAGATGGTGGCAGCAAGGTTCCAGCCCCAGCCCCTTGCAGAGGCATCAGCAACCACTGCAGAATGCTCCTCCCCCACCCCATTCACCACAGCAGCCAGAAAGAGGCTCATTATCTAGGACACATGCACCTGGTATTAAGCCTTTTTTCTAGGCACCAATTTGAGGCTGTGGTGCTCAGTTTATTGGCCATCCACAATCTGGCAATACAGTACCTGACCATGATGGTCCAGATACTTGTGGCAAGACTACCCCCCATTCTGAGCGCTATCCTAAGTCTGAGTTTGTGGGTGTCCCTAACTCCCTGGGTTTATTTTTTGGTTTGTAACTTCTTTGCTCCCTAATTTTCCCCTCGCTGTCCCAATTTTTTTTATTATATTGCTGTACATACTTGACAATAGACCATAAAAGATGTAAATAGTTTGTAAACAAAAACTTTTTTTACATAGTTTTAAAAAAAGCTTAAACATTGTTTTGAAAATAAAATATTTTCAAACATATTTGTCTGCAAATAGCTGTGTACTGTTTCCATGTGGTCAATAATTAAATGTAGTTTAATTGGATAACTTGGATATCCATTTAATTAAAATGGATAACTTGGGGTTACATGGTTGACTTGTAGGTAATCCATCTAAATGGCTTTGAATATTGAATTGTTTGGCTTTATTTTGTATGCTAGCATCCTTGGTCCAGAGACTTCCACAGTAGAATGAAAGACTCTGAACCAAAGATGTTCTCCCTCTTTTTGATGGGCATCACTCACCCAGCATCCTGGTCTAAAAGACCCAGAACACTGGGCTGGCAACCTCCACGAAACACCCATGCCAAGAACAGCATGGAAGTCTCTGGACCAAGGACACTCTCCCTGTTTTTCATAGGTATCATCAGCCAACTGGAAGTCTGTGGACCCAGGATGCTGAACCGGTGACCCCCCAGGAAATACCTATGTCAAGAACAGCAAGGAAGTCTCTGGACCAAGGATGCTAGCAATAGAGAGCTGTCATCCATAGCTCCAGAGACTTCCACTTCACTGTGGCGTGGTCCCTGGGCTGGTGACACCGTGAAACATCCATGCCAAAGACAACATCCGATGCAGAATGAGACCAATGAAAACAAGGCTGATGTTAAAAAAATTAGTTAAAACAGCAGTAGGAAAGTTATTAAAAACTATAACATTCATTAAGCAGAGTCATTTCACCATTTTTACATACTGGCATATTCATCTTCAGTGGTGTTTGTGCTGATCTCCAAAATAGTCCGCTATGACCTTACAAAAGACCTCATTCCCCCTTGCAATGCTGTCTCCGTCTTCGGCAAGAGCAAACATTTCTTTCTATGGTGCCAGGTCCGGGTGCAGGTCATGATTGATGCTGTGCTGGAGGGCTATATTGTACAGCATGCAGCACACCAGTACAATATCCACCACTTTATCTGGCGAACACTTCAGTGCACCTACTCCTCTCAGGCCCTCCTCTCTTCCTGTGCAAGAAATTGTGCCCTGCTTTTCAGAGCCCCAAATGTCTGCTCAATAACTCCTCTGGTTTTCACATTTGCCTCATTGTACCGGATTTCTGCCAGTGTATGCGGCGCCTACAAAGGAATGAGCAGCCATGTTTTGCAGCAATAACCAGTATAAACTATAGAAAACAAAAAAAGAAAAAAGGAAAGTGAGTTTTACTGTTTTGGAACCATCCCCTGCAAGACATATGTAGCACATTAGAATGTGCTTTGGTATCCATGTACCAGAAAGTATGTACTATTCCTGCCTTTGATACCCTCCTAAGAGTTTAACTTTTACCTAATCTTTTGGTTGCTCTTATTTCCACCCCCAAACCACTTTATTCTGTAGCGGAACAGTATGCACTTCTGGTACCTTGCATCTCAAAGTGCCCAGTGCCTACTAATCCATCATGGGTCCCTATGACAGTATGATTATTCTGTAACTTTTACACATTTGCTTTGTTTTAAGTTCCATTTCTAACTTACCAAACAACATACCTTCACCTTATTTCTCTTCAGTGAAATTTTGAGCTAGTGCCGACTGCACCAGCATGAAGGAGTCATGACTGCTTCCAGCGAATTTAGAGACAACACTGATGATCTTCAAGTGCCCATTGCATATGTTCAGGGAGTGGAAATGCTTCCCATTCCTATATGCCATTTCTCTCACATGTGGGGGGAGTGAGAATGACATGTAATTGTGCCCATTACATTTGGCATGCCAGCTATGTCATAGAAAGTGTGCTTCATCTTCTGCCACTCTATATGCTGCTGTGGGTACTTGTTGTATTGCCTGACCCGTTTCAGCATGGCCCTCAGTACCTGGCTGAAATGTCTTGAGAGCATTGAATGGTCCATGCCATCCACTACAGCCACTGTGTTCTGGAATGAGCCTGTGGTGAGAAAATGCAAGACTCTGAAAAGCTTGACCAGGCCCAGAATTGCAAGTCCACCCATGCTCTGTTAGAGGATCTATGTCATCTTTGATTTCTTCATAGAGACCAATAATAGCTCTGGAGTTCAGTCTATAGGTACACACCATATCAGTCTCCCACATCCCCAGCAGTGTTGCCCTCAGGTGGCATATCTGCTGTCTGTGTGCCCTTCTGCGATGAGCTTAAACCATGTCCACCTGCTCCTCTCGGGCCCTCCTCTCTTCCTCTGTAAGAAACTGCCTTCTCTCAGACTGTTCTCTCTCTGACCTCTCTCTTCTGCCACACTGTAAAGTTTCTGTAACAGTTATTCTTCAGCTGACCTGCAAAATGTACCATAGCATCAGAAAAAAATGAACATAATCCATGATTACACCAGAGCTGCATAGACACACACCCACATTAATGCCAGCAATGAAGTAAAGTGGCCTCTAGACAGGTGCTTTAACTTAACTCCTGCCCTAAAAAAACACATTAACTGTTCTCCCTATTAGCGAGGCTCCCTGCATTACTCGTTAATAGATAATTGCAACATTTACATGCCATTTGCATACACTCACGCAAAACCTGATGCTGGATTTTGAGTGGATTTTTTAGCGTGTTCTTTCCACAATGAACTCATTATTATATATATGTATAATATCAGCATGGAAAGCCATGTGCAATTATGTGCACAAAAACATGTAACAGGTTTAGTGTGGCTTAATACATTGGCCCCACTGTCTAATTCTCACAGAAATTGCAAATGGTTCAACTGCTATACTTCATTCCAGAACTCTTCCCAATGACTCATAAAGCCATCCTTTATAACATGTAAAACTGCCCAAATCCTAGGGATGTGCAGCAGGGACGGATTCAACCCATTCAGTATTCGTATTCGTTGGGACCCAAATCCATTGCATCCATTCTCGGGGGACCCCGGTCCGTTTATTAGTTACATATGTATTCATTTCCCCCCCAAAAAAAACCCATCCCAACCCTTTAAATTTAATTTACTACAACCCCCCACCCTCCTGATCCCCCCCCCCCCCCAAAGACTTGCCAAAAGTCCCTGGTGGTCCAGTGGAGATCCTGGAGCAATCTCCTGCAATTGGACCGTTGGCTGCCAGTATTCAAAATGGCGCCGATAGCCTTTGCCCTTACTATGTCACAGGGGCTACCGGTGCCATTGGTCGGCCCCTGTGACATAGTAAGGGCAAAGGCTATCGGCGCCATTTTGAATACCAGCAGCCGACAGCCCGAGTGCAGGAGATCGCTTGAGGACCCCCGCTGAACCACCAGGGACTTTTGGCAAGTATTGGGGGGGTCAAAAGGGTGGGAGTTTATTCGTTAGCTATACGTTGTATTCGTGGGGGTTCACCATATATTTTGTGACCCCCATGAATACAACAAATATGGCATATACGTTGAGGATTGCCAATACATTGCAAACAAATGCACACCCCTACCAAATCCTTTAGGGGAAGTACCCTCCAATCACTCTCTCTCTCCATACCACTCCTCTTGAAGCTCCCATTTCTGCAAATTCTTCATTGTAAAGAATAGTGTCATATAGTGAAACACATAAAGGGATCACATATATGCATCAGTGTTTTGCTGACTGTATTTCACTGACATCAGGATAGGACAGTGGTTGAAGGAGCTTACCAACTGGGGAAGGGGGGGGGGGGGTGATTGGATTTGTTGGTTGCCAATGTTGAATAATTCTAATTTCAGAATACAAGACACAGTCGAATACAGTTGAAACCACTTAGAACCACTTAAGAGTAACATAAGAATACTGAGGTGCTTAACAACAAATCTGACAATTGAGTGGGAGCAGTGAGAGGAGAGGAGAGGATCACCTTTCTGGTGGCTGAATAGAATCAGTAAGTACTTCTTTGGGAAATTTTAGAACTTAAAAATGTTGGGGAGAAAATTACTGGGGAGTATTCTTTAGTAAGTTTGTGTGTCTCTATTGAATAGCTAGTCAGAAGCAGGTAAAAGCCAGGAATAAGGGTGTTTGCATTAAATAGTAGCGCTGTGCATTCGTTTTTCATGAATTAGACAATGTCAACGATATTGTCTATCTCGTCATGGTTCGGTAGCGTCGATATATGAAGCGATTTTTGCCAAAATTTCGGCAAAATTCGTATTTCGTGTTAGTGCGCACTAACGGAGTTACTGCGCCCTGCATATCTCTTAGTGTGCAGTAATACCAATTAGTGCACACTGTTTTTCTAGCTAACTCCTCTGAATTGATACTTTTTAATTTTTAAGTTGCATTTTTTAGTGCACACTAACAGTTATAGCGCACTACTACATACTTAGTGCGCTATAAATTCTATTAGGGCACACTAACTAACCTGTTAGTGCGCACTAACAGGCATTAATGCACATTAACATCTAGGTAGTGCGCACTATCGCGTTCGGTGTACTGCGCACTAATGTGGAGATAGTGCGCACTGACTGGTTGCTAGTATGCAGTAAGGCCCATTAGTGTACACTAACACACTTCGTCGAAAATTGCCGAAAAAAAAAAAGAACCGTGGGAAAATGAAATTTTCTGCAGAGCACCCGATCCAAAGCCTGAACCGATATCTTTAAACTGTTGCACTGGAGGTGGACCCTTGGCCTGGTGCAGGATTGGTACAGCCCTCCGGTCAGACCCGGAGAGCGCCTACCACCAAGAGGTGGAGCACAGTAGGAGACAGAGGCTAGCTGGAGCTTCACCAATAGCAACCCGGGGTTCCCTCCGGTTGAGCCCTTGGTTACCCAGGCCACCTGGTCTTAGGTGGGCCTCGCAGGATCTCCTGAAGAGGAAGAATAGAGGGGTGCCCACCACGATCAAGGGTGCGTGGTCGAGGTCCAAACCAGAATGTCAAGTGGTCACAGGAGGCCAGAACAGAGAGTCCGAATGAATAGCGAGGTTCACAGCCAGAGTAGTAATTCAGAATGGTCAGCTGAAGCAGGGGTCAGTACCTGTAGTCAATCCAGAAGTAGTCAGTGTTCAGGCAGAGGTCGGTTACAGGCAGCAGTCAAGAGTAGTCAGGAGTAAGCAATGGTTAGTACCGTGAAATCCGTCCAGAGGGTACTACCAGGGATGGAAAGACGAAGGAACAGGAGACGCTGGAACAGGAGACACAGGTGACACTAGAACAGGAGATGCTGGAACAGGAGACACTGGAATAGGAGACACTGGAACAGGAAACGCTGGAAGGCAAACTAGACACACCGGAGTCTATGACCTGATAGCCAAGGCAATGAGCTAGGGGTTGAGCTACAGTTTAAATACCCTGCTCAAGTGACGTCAGACTTGGGCACCGCCCGAGGTTTTCCCATGCTTGGCCCTTTAACTCGGAGAGATGCACACTAGGGGGCAGGGTGAATGCCGATGCTGAGCCCCGGCATGAAGACAGCTGCGACGAGGAAGGCTGCGAAGGAGCCGGCAATGCCTGTGGAGGCCGCAGATGAGAAGCACAGGGACTCAAGGTGGAGCTGTAGGATGGTTGGGCCAGATGAGCAGGACCAGCCGCGGAGCGGACACGGCCGAGAAACGCAACATAAGCGAAGCACATCTCTATTAAATAGCTAGTCAGAAGCAGGCAAAAGCCAGGAGTTTGTGTTTGAATTTCCCTCCCTCCCACCACCTCTCCCACCCACCCCTAGCTTATTCTTTGATTTATAAGCAGAAGACACTTTCAATTAAAAATAATAATAATAATAATCAGCCTTTTAAATTACACTCAGGTTTGCACTAGGCCTTATTAAGAGCTTAATCATCCCCTTTTAGGTCACTACCAGATAAATAGTGAATATACTAATTTAAAAGGACTCTAATTGTATGCATTCCTACTCCCATAACAACCTAAACTTAACTAGGAACTGAATAAAATTAAGATGAAGGTAACTGTCCAGCAGCAAGAAGGGGGGCCTTTCAGTCTTTTGCATCGACAGTCACATGTATGATTTTTTTACCCACCGGTGAGAGGTTGTATGTGTTCACCCAGTGCAAAGAGCTCCTGACTCTCAGAGAATGAGTCTGATCTTTGGAGTCAAGAATGGTAGACTTGGAGGGACTGAGGCAGACAGAGGTATATAGATGAGACCTTCAGGGACATAGAAGCCAAGAAGTAACTACAGACTGGCAGCCTTGGTGCTGCCTTGGAGGAGGAAGGTCTCCTAGTCATAGAGCATTAGAGATGTGAATCGGTATCGGACTTGTTTCCAGAATTGGGTTCGGGGAAAAACCGCGGGAAATCTTCGTTCCCGCGGTTCTTAGAGTTTTTTATCGGCTGTCTCGTGCCGAAAAAAACAACCCACCCGAACCTTTAAATTTAATTATTTCAAATCCCCTACCCTCCTGACCCCCCCAAAACATTTTTAAAGTACCTGGTGATCCAGCGGGGGTCCTGTGAGCGATCTCCCGCTCTCGGGCCGTCGGCTGCCAGTAAACAAAATGACGCCGATGGCCCTTTGCCCTTACCATGTGACAGGAGCTATCCATGCCATTGGCCGGCCCCAGTCACATGGTAGGAGTAATGGATGGCCGGCGTCATCTTTAAAAATGGCGTGGGCCATCCATTGCTCCTACCATGTGACAGGGGCCGGCCAATGGCAACGATAGCCCCTGTCACATGGTAAGGGCAAAAATCCATCGTCGCCATTTTGATTAATGGCAGCCGACGGCTTGAGAGCGGGAGATTGCTCACTCCCAGGACCCCCACTAGACCACCAGGTACTTTAAACAAGTTTTGGGAGGGTCAGGAGGGTGGGGGATTCGAAATAATTCGAAATAATTTGATTTAAAGGCTCGGGGTGGGTTTGGGGGTTGTTTTTCAGTGTGCCCTTTCTTCCTGCCCCCCCCCCCCCCAAAAACGATAAGAAAACCACACAAAAATTTTCGTGAGGTTTTCCTATTGGTTTGCCCCCCCCCCCCCCCGAATTTTGACGAGTTTGAAAATATCGTCCAATATTTTCAATCGTCAGAAAAACTATTCACATTCCTATAGAGCATCAACCTGGTGCAGCAGGAAATGATCCTGTAGCAAGGCCCTGCTCTCCAGGTGATGATTTGTCCTCTCGCACTGAGGATGTATCTCCTATGGCTACTGCCTAAGACGGAAGGGTTAGGTTGGCCATCATGGTGATTCAATTATTAGGAATATAGACAGCTGGGTAGCTGGTGGGCATGAGGATTTCCTAGTAACATGCCTACCTGGTGAGAAGATAGAGGACCTCATGTGTCACCTAAATAGGATTTTAGAAAGTGCTGGGGAGGAGCTGGCTGTCATGGTACATGTGGGCACCAATGACAAAGGAAAATGTGTCAAGAAGGTTCTGGAAGCCAAATTTAGGTTCTTAGGTAGAAAGCTGAAATTCAGAACCTACACTGTAGCATTCTCTGAAATGATCCCTGTTCCACACACAGGTCCCCAGAGGCAGGCAGAGCTCCAATGTGTGGATGAGACGGTGCAAGGAAGAGGGATTCCGTTATATAAGGAACTGGGGAATCTTTAATGGAAGGGGTGTCTTTTCCAAAGGAATGGGCACCACCTTAACCAGGGTGGTCCCAGGCTGTGGGAATTAACCTTTAAAAAAGAGACTGTTGTGAACCTGCCCACAAGGAGTGTGGGCAGGTCCCCTACCTCCTGTGCCCAGTCGGGCCGCTAGCGCTGCCTTCTTCTAACGTGGCACGGGAGCCACGTTCTCATGCCCTGAGCAGGTCAGTCACTGCAGTGCAGCCGCTACAGATCCTGCTCTCCTCTCTTCACCGCAGGGACCGCCGCTACTGCTCCTGCTATCCCTGGGGTCCTAGGATGGTAGGGAGCTGTCTTCACTATTGCCAGGGTCCTCACCCTGCAGGGAAGCTGTCCCTGCCGGTGCCTGCAGCTCTCCTGCTCTCCCTGCTTGCTTTCTTTGCGGCTGGAAGCCATTCTCTCACAGCCTGCCTTCCTTCAGCTCCATGGCAGGGCTGCTCCACAGCCTGCCCTGCTACATCCTGGGCTCTCCACATGGCTGGCATGCCACCAGCAAGTCTTCTCTTCGTTCTCCCTTCTCCAGCTTCCTAGGGTGTGGGCTCGTGCCTCTCTCCTGTTCTTCAAGGGCCAGCCAAGTGTGGCCCCCTGGTGACTCCTCCCTGGGCATTGTCCTCTTCAGCCCTACAAAAGGGCCCAGTGTCCATTCCAGCATTGCCTTCACATGGAGTTAGATGCTCCTGGATGTTCCTATCCTTCTCGCCAGGAGTCTTCTCTGTTCCAGCTCTTCTACAACGTCCTGTGTTCCTTGTTTCCTGTTGGAGCTCCATGTCTCATCTTGACGTCCGTGATACATTCATGATGTCCGTGTTCCAGTCCAGATGTCCGTCTCCTGTTCCTGATGTCTATGATTCAGTCCTGATATCCGTCTCCTGTTCCTGATGTCTGTGATCCAGTCCCGATGTCCTGAACCCCAGGTTCCTCATCACCACCTTTCCTGGCGTGCCATGTCGTGGTCCGCGACCAGTCCCACGGGTGGGCTGAGTAGGGCGCTTCATGGTACAATGCCATCTTCACTACCACAGCCCAAGCCTCCGGAGGGAATCCCTTGCTTGAAGCCAGCCCGTGTCTTGGTCCCGTATCCCTTGCTTGAAGCCAAGTCGTATCTTGGTCCTGTGTCTTGAACTTTGCTCGCCCTCAGATACCTTGTGCCTGCACCGTCTATGCCTAAGACTCTGTTTTAACCTGCTCCATTGCAGCATGGCCCGCGACCAGCCACTGGAGGCTGTGTAGGGCACGCCTCACTGCAGGCCTCTTCAGTATCTTTGTCATGTTTCTTTATCAGCTTCCATTATCTCGTCTAGAGGCTCTTCGAGTCCAGCGTGGTCCGCGACCAGTCCCGCGGGTGGACGGTGTAGGGCGCGCTGCTTCACAGTCTCAACCCAGTACTTTGCTTGACTCTTCTGAATACCCTGTACATCCAAGTACCTTGTTCCTGAGTCTTGTCTGTGCACCTAAGTACCTCATTCCTGAGTTTTCGTCTGTGCACCTAAGCACCTCATTCCTGAGTCTTCATCTGTACACCCAAGTACATTGTTCCTGAGTCTTCGTCTGAATCTTCATGTTCCGGTCTTCGCTGCCCTGGCCTCCATTCGGCCTGCCGCTTCTTGCTGTTATCCAGCGGCTGGTCCGAAAGGGCTTGGAAGGGTCAGAGGACTGTTCATAAGACCACCATTGCATTGATGGTCTCCCTGAAGCATGCAGGTCCAGAGGAGGGTCAGTCTCTTCAGTCATTTGTCTTCAGACCAGCCTCGCTCCTGTCCAGCCCATGCTCGGGCATGCCTCGCCTGCCTTGGCACCTCTTCGGAGTTCCTCTGGGGTCGAGCCGTGGTCCAAGAACACACATTCCCCTGGCAAGCGGAACCGCTCTCATAGAGTTTCCCAACAGTTGAGAAGCCCTCTGAGCTTTCCCATGCTCAAGGCCTCCATCTCCATAACAGATTGTGAAGGCCATGTGTTCGGCGTTCATGTCCTTGTGATAGGCCCATGCCGAGTTCTGGAGTGTCTATGCTAAGAATTTTTTTTTTTTAAAAGAAAAAAAATTTGGTTCCAATTTTTTCTCTGAAAATCTACTGACCTTCTGGAGGCGCCAGCTTGCTTGAATTTTTTGTTTTTTTCTTCACCGCTAGAGGCTCTAGCATCTGCTACCACTGAGTACCTTCTGAGACTTCATTTGGCCTGGGTACACCTGTTGTATGACCTGCAGGAGGCGCCTGCAGCCAAGTTCACCAGCATCTTCCTAGCTGCAGCTTCTGGTTCCTGTTCTTCATGACCATCTTGTCCAGAATTTTTTATTTTTTCCCTCTGAGCATTCTTGTTCACCAGCAGGAGTCGCCTGCTCCGTACAGCTTATCTTGATGGAAATCCTTTGTATGTTGCTTATTAAGTTCACCATCTTGCAAAAGATGTCTTCGACTCGCCAGCCTGTGGCACTTCTCTCCAGATGACCTGCAGGAGGCGCCTGCACCCCATCTGTTGTCATCCGTCCAATGGGGCCTGGAGCATCGGTCACTTTTTCTTCGAATTGAACCAGCAAATTTCTTCGCTTGTCTCGCTCAGTTTTTCAGTCCTACTGCTACTAGATTCCTTGCCTCACTCACCACCCCAAGCTTAAGACCAGCAACCTCTTCTCTGGAATCCGCTGCAAGCTTCAACATCCAAGTAAGGTGCCTGTCCAAGTGTACCTTTCAAAATACATCTACATCTAGCTTGCTCTCAAGTAGTCCAGAGGATGTCCATCTTCTCCCATCAGTCAAGGACCGCTCTAGCTCGAGTGTCTACTCGCCAAGCATCGTTAAGATTATACACTGCCTAAGGGTCCACTCCTAAAAATGGGAATTACAGAACTTTTGTGCCTACAATATTTCTGCTCTGCCTTAATCTTGATTCTCACCACCAGTGACTTAAATTATCAGTTCAACTAAGCCTGAACAATGTCAATATGTCTACAGTATGGAATCCAATTACCAACAAGTGAACTTTACCCTACGAACTTCTACTCATTCTGCTAAGAGTCACGCTTGCATCCATAAACCTATCCTCTAAGAGACTTCCAAACTATCTAGTCACCTGAATCTCTGAAGTTTTGACTCTCGAACCATCAGATTGGGTTCAGTTCTAAATGCTTCACCCTACGTTCCTTGCCAAGTATAATTCTAGTCCGTTGACCGCCAGCAGTGACTAAGCATTTTACCTGCCATCCTTAACTAATGCATACTAGGAAGTCATGCTTGTCTCTACTTCCTATCACCTAGAGACCGCCAAATCACCAGGTCACCAGAATCCCTAAGCTCTATCCTTGAACTAATGGTTGGTGTCCAACACCGAGTGTTCCACTATACTACAGACCCAACTTGAACTAACTTTGGGATGTCTTCCATCTTCTAGTGATACCAAGACTACTGCTCAATGCACCCTAAACTATTACCTAAATTCCATGTTTTCAGTCCTGTCCATTTGAATTGCTGGAGTGCTAGTTCTCTGGAACCTTAATTCAGCTTCAGCTTCAGCCTTAAAGAAGAATTCTTTCACCCCCCTCCTCTCCCTCCCTCCCCCGTTAGCTACATCATCGATTTTTCATCTCACGCCCCCCCTCCTTCCCTTCCCACAGCAATAGTAAGTCCATTGGCAACAATTTTTGTTTCATTTATTTTGAGTAAATAATTGATTTATTTTAAGCTAGAACTTGTTCTAGCTATTAGTTAATTTTATGTATATTTTAAATTTAATTTGATTTTGATTGTTCTTTTAAAATTTTTATTTTACCTAATGTAAACCATTTTGACAAAATTTATTTTTATAAAGCGGTATATAAATACTTTTAAATAAATAAATAAATAAATAAAATATTAAAGACCTCCATTCAAAGCTAAGTTTGGAGGGAGCCTTAGCCTCTGTCACCTCAATTCTAGAACAGAGTTGCCATCTCGTGGTTCTGCCTGACCCGCGCCTTCAGCATTCAGTGTTCTGTGTACGTCCTGTATGGATCTTGACAACGTCTGTCCTGTCTTCTGCTCAAGTATTCTTCTCGCTACAGTTCCTCACCAAGAAGTTCCAGCTTCTGTCCTTGGATCCTTGATTGCTCCCTGACGATATGTGGAATACTTTCTTCTTCCCAAGCTGTTGACAACAGGCTTGGGGAGGGGGTCTTTGAGGAGGGGGTACTGTTGTGAACCTGCCCACGAGGAGCGCGGGCAGGTCCCTTACCTCCCATGGCCAGTCGGGCCGCTGGCGCTGCCTTCTTCCAATGTGGCATGGGAGCCGCATTCTCCTGCCCTGCAAGGCAGGGCTGAGTCACTGGGAGCCTCCCATGTGGCTGGGTCAGCCTCTGCAGATCCTGCTCTCCTCTCTTCATGACAGGGACTGCCACTGCCGCTCCTGCCATCCCCAGGGTCCTTGGATGGTAGGGAGCTGTCCTCACCATTGCCAGGGTCCTCCCCCGGCATAGAAGCTGTCCCTGCCAGTGCCTGAAACTCTCCTGCCCTCCTTGCTTGCTTTCTTCGCGGCTGGATGCCACTCTCGCAGCCTGCCTTCCTTCAGCTCCATGGCAGGGCTGCTCCACAGCCTGCCCTGTTCCATCCTGGACTCTCCACATGGCTGGGGACACCACCAGCAAGTCTTCTCTTCGTTCTCCCTTCTCCAGCTTCCTAGGGTGTGGGTGTGTGCCTCTCTCCCGCTCTTCAAGGGCCAGCCAGATGTGGCCCCCTGCTGGCTCCTCCCTGGGTGTTGTCCTCTTCAGCCATACAAAAGGGTCCATCATCCATTCCAGCATTGCCTTTGCATGGAGTTAGATGCTCCTGGATGTTCCTGTCCTTTTCTCCAGCTCTTCTTCAAGGTCCTGTGTTCCTTGTTTCCTGTTGGAGCTCCATGTCTCGTCTTGAAGTCCATGATCCATTCCTGATGTCCGTGTTCCAGTCCTGATGTCCATCTCCTGTTCCTGATGTCTGTGATCCAGTCCCGATGACCTGAACCCCAGGTTCCTCATCACCACCTTTCCTGGCATGCCATGTCGTGGTCCACGACCAGTCCCACAGGTGGGCTGAGTAGGACGCTTCATGGTACAATGCCTTCTTCACTACTGCAGCTGAAGTCTCTGGAGGGAATCCCTTGCTTGAAGCCAACCCATGTCTTGGTCCCGTATCCCTTGCTTGAAGCCAAGTCGTATATTGGTCCTGTGTCTTGAATTTTGCTCGCCCTCTGATACCTTGTGCCTGCACCGTCCATGCCTAAGACTCTGTTTTAACCTGCTTCGTTGCAGCATGGTTTATGACCAGCCACTGGCAGCTGTGTAGGGCACGCCTCGGTGCAGTCCTCTTTGTCATGTTCTAGGATCAGCTTCCATTATCTCTTCTAGAGGCTCTTCGAGTCCAGCATGGTCCGCGACCAGTCCCGCGGGTGGACTGTGTAGGGCAGTCTCAACCCGGTACTTTGCTTGACTCTTCTGAATACCCTGTACATCTAAGTACCTTGTTCCTGAATCTCGTCTGTGCACCCAAGTACCTCGTTCCTGAGTAATCGTCTGTGTACCCAAGTACCTTGTTCCTGAGTCTTCGTCTGAATCTTCATGTTCCAGTCTTCGCTGCCCTGGCCTCCATCCAGCCTGCCGGTTCTTGCCGTTTCCCAGCGGCAGGTCCGAAAGGGCTTGGAACGGTCGGAGGACTGTTCATAAGACCACCATTGCATTGATGGTATCCCTGAAGCGTGCAGGTCTGGAGGAGGGTCAGTCTCTTCAGTCATCTGTCTTCAGACCAGCCTTGCTCCTGTCCAGCCCATGCTCGGGCATGCCTCGCCTGCCTCGGCACCTCTTCGGAGTTCCTTTGGGGTCGAGCCGTGGTCCAAGAACACACATTTACCTGGTAAGTGGAATCACTCTCCTAGCGTTTCCCAATAGATGTGAAGCCCTCTGAGCTTTCCCATGCTCAAGGCCTCCATCTCCATAACAGAGACACAGAAGCTTTTAAACTAGAACAAAGGGGAAAGCCGACAGTTGCTCAGCAACACATGGTTCAGAGGGATGTATCTTAGAAAGATACTAATGAAGCATTAGAGTTAGGGCATCCCAACAGAGAGGTTCCAATAATATGAAAAGTAGTCCATGTACCTATAAGTAAAGAATCACCTGAGTTAAAAGCTTCCAAATTATCCCTGTCAACTGAAAAGCAGAATGATAAAACAAACAAACAACATACTTTGAAATGTTTGTATGCTAATGCCAGAAGTTTAAGAAGTAAGATGACAGAATTAAAATGTATAGTGGTGAATGAAGGCATAGAGTAATTTGGCATCTCAGAAACAAGGTGAAAGGAGGATATTCAATGGGACAGTGCTATACCAGGGTACAAATTATATTGCAATGATAAAAAAGAGCAATTTAGTGGCACGGTGAGGCTTTATTAGAGATGTGAATCGTTTTCCATATCGTCTTAACGATAGAAATCGTGTGGCAGGAGAAGAAAATCGTGTTTGGCACGATTATTTCGTTGAAAAATCGTTAAAAATCGTTTTTTCCGATTAGTGCGCACTAACTCGAGTTAGTGCGCACTAACTCCCCGTTAGTGCGCACTAACTCGAGTTAGTGCGCACTAACTCAAAATGATACAAATAGACACTTTCCAGGTCACTGAAGGTCAGTTAGGAATGAATATGTGTTCCTATTGGCTGGCAGCCCTCTTATCTATTGATGTTACCAAGGTTACCACTGAGGTGATGGTTGGGGGGATGGGAAATGGAACTGGAAACTCATGAACACCAGCAGAAAATGAAACAAAGTGTTCACACTTCCCAGGTCAGTAAAGGTTTATTTTATTTATTTAAGTTTTTTTTATATACCAACATTCAGGACGATAGTCCCATCATGCTGGTTCACAAGAAACAGGGGTGCAATAATAATAAAACTTTACAATTTGAACAATAGTGCAGAAAAAGCAGTTACATATAACAAGGAAATCAATAACTTGGAGTGAGAAGGAAAATGAAGATCAGATAATTATATATAAGTATAGATAGCATTGAATAAATAACATTTATTAACGTTATTACTAGCGAAGCGTGTTGATTGATGGGAGATTAAATAATGTTGGAGTTAGGAAATGCCTGCGTGAACAGCCACGTCTTGAGTTTTTTCTTGAATGTTGAGATGCTGGGTTCCATTCTAAGATCCGGGGGAATGGAGTTCCATAAAGTTGGACCGGCTGTGGAGAATGCCCGATCTCTAAGCGTGATGTGTCTGGTAGTTTTGGCTGGAGGTACTTGAAGTGAACCTTTGTAAGCATCTCTTGTCGGTCTTGTAGAGTGGTGTAATCGTAGGGGGATATGGAGATCGATTGGAGCTAATTGATGGATGTTTTTGAAAATGGTGAGAATGGCCTTGTAGATTATTCTGAAGTGTATGGGCAGTCAATGAAGGTCCATCAGGATAGGGGTTATGTGTTCTCTTCTCCTGGTGTTAGTGAGTATACGGGCGGAGGCATTTTGGACCATTTGCAATGGTTTGGTGTGTGATGAGGGGAGACCTAGCATGATGGTGTTACAATAGTCCAGCTTTGCGAAAATGATTGATTGTAGAATCGTTCTAAAGTCATGTGTGTGGAAGAGAGGTCGTATTCTTTTCAGCACTTGGAGCTTATAAAAGCAGTCTCTGGTGGTTTTGTTGATGTTGGCTTTCAGGTTTAGGTGATTGTCAATTAGAACTCCTAGGTCTCTTACTTGTGTAGTATTTGGTACGGTAGGATGGGTGAGTGTGAGGGAGCTGTTTTCTGGTGTGATGAGTAGAAGTTCCGTTTTTGATGAATTTAGTATCAGGTTGAGACTTGTGAGAAGCTGTTTGATATTTTGGAGGCAGGTTTCCCAGTGAGACAGAGTTTTTGCGAGTGACTCTTCGATGGGGATCAAGACCTGGATATCGTCTGCATAGAGGAAGTGTTTGAGATTGAGGTCAGTGAGAAGTTTACATAAGGGTAACAGATAAATATTGAACAAGGTAGGAGACAGGGATGAGCCCTGAGGGACTCCTACTGACGCGGGGTGAAGAGAGGATTCCTTATTATGAATCTTAACCTTATATCCTCTGTTGCTGAGGAAGGTTCTGAACCATGATAGGGCAGTGCCTGAGATACCTATGGCTGTTAGTTGGTTGATGAGAAGGGAGTGATTAACCGTATCAAATGCAGACGAAAGGTCGAGTAGTATCAGAAGGAAGGCTTGTCCTTTGTCTAAGCCTAGGATGATGTGGTCAGTCATAGAGATGAGGAGGGCTTCTGTGCTTAAGGTTTTACGGAATCCGTATTGTGATGGGAATAGAAGGTTATTATCTTCAATGTAGTTTGAGAGTCGTGAGTTTACCAATTTTTCCATTATCTTGGCTATGAATGGGAGGTTGGCTATCGGTCTAAAGTTGTTAGAATCGTTTGGGTCGAGATTTGGTTTTTTGAGCAGGGGTTTGAGTGAGGCAAGTTTGAGGTTGTCAGGGTAGAATCCTTGTGTAAGGGAGCAATTTATGATATCTGCCAAGGTTTTGGAGATAGATTCTGGAATTGATAGTAGTAGTTTGGCTGGGATGTGATCTGAAGGGTGAGAGGAAGGTTTCATTTTCCTAAGAATTCCTTGGATCTCAATGGATGAAGTTGTGTCAAGTTCTTCTAACCGAGTGTAGTTGATTGAGGGTTGAGGAGTGGTTAGTGGAACAGTGGGGTTCGTGGGGAGCTGTGATAGAAGAGTATTGATTTTGTTGCTGAAGAATAGAGCTAATTCTTCCGCTTTCGATTGAGCTTGGTCATGAGCAATCTCTGGTTGGTTTAATTGTGTGAGGTTGGCTACATAGCTGAAGAGGGCTTTGGCATCGAATACAAGGTTGTGTATCTTCAAGGCGTAGTAGTCCCTCTTGGATCTTAAGGTGCTTGATTTGTATTGCTGCAGAGATGATTTGTAGATTGAAAGGGTGTTGGTTCCTGGGTTTTTGCGCCATTTAGCCTCATTTTGTCTTAGTTGGAGTTTGAGCTTTCTTAGTTCTGAAGAGAACCATGGCTGTTTTTTGGAGGAATTCTGGTGTGGTTTTTTTGTAATAGGGGGGCATAGCTTGTTAGCTATAGTTTCGGTGATTGTATTCCATGATCGAAGCGCTGCGTTGGGATCTGTAAGGTCCAGTTGGTGGAGTTGTGGTGAAAGGTGATTGTTAAGGTCTTCTGGGGAGCAAGTTTTCCTGTAATTGAAGGAGGGCGAAGGAGTGCAAGCTGGGTTGGTATCTTTTATAGAGAATGAAGTTGTTATGAGGTAGTGATCTGACCACGGGACCTTAGTGCAATTTGGGATAGATGCGGGCTTGATTGCAGCGTTAACGAAGATCAGGTCTAGCGTGTGGCCAGCTTTGTGGGTAGGTTTGTTAACTAATTGAGTGAAGCCTAGTGCTGTGAAGGCTGTGAGAAGTGTTTCACAGTTAGGTGATAGGGTAGGGTTATCAACGTGCATGTTGAAATCACCTAGAATGATAGCTGGTAAGTCAAAGTTGATGAGGGAGGAGGTTAGTTCGACCAGTGGTGAAGCATCTGATTCCAAGAGTCCTGGGGGAGCATATACGAGAAGGATTTGGAGCTTGTCTGAGGTGAAGAAGCCGAATTCAAGTTTTGAATTGGAATTGGATTGATGTAGAGAGAATCTGAGGTCCTTTTTAGTTGCTAGAAGAATACCTCCTCCCTTTTTTTTTTGACGAGGAAGCGAGAAGAAGTCGTAAGCCTCTGTAGGTAGTTGATTAATTATTGCTGTGTCTGATGGTTTTAACCAAGTTTCAGTGATTGCACATATCTCCGGTTTCACGTCGGTGAGGTAGTCATTTAAGATTACAGACTTCTTCGTTAGAGATTGGGCATTGAAAAGGCTTAAAGAGAAAAGGGTGAGGCCTAGAAGTTGCGTGGAAGGAGTGATCAAAGTTGAAGAGAGGGATTTAAGGTTGTGTTGTTGGGCATGTCGGAAAGAAATTCTTTTAGGTGGTGTATAATGTTGAAGAATTGGAATTGTGAAAAATGGGGCCATTTGTAGGGACTATGTTGTGAGGTTAGAATGATTAAGAAGGAGGGGCTATGTGGAAGTTGGAGGCTTGTATGTGCAGGTTTGATGAAAGCTAGAGGCTTGCAGGGGATGGTGTATGAGTACTTGAAGCTTGCAGGTGGGTCATGAAGAGTGCTAGAAGCTTGTAGGTGAGGCTGGATGACTGCTGTAAATTTGCAGGTAAGGCTGTATGAATGCTGGAAGCTAGCAGGTGAGGCTGGCTGGATGCTGGAAGCTTGCCGGTGAGGCTGGCTGGATGCTGGATGCTTGCCGGTGAGGCTGGCTGGATGCTGGAAGCTTGCCGGTGAGGCTGGCTGGATGCTGGATGCTTGCCGGTGAGGCTGGCTGGATGCTGGAAGCTTGCCGGTGAGAATGGATGAGTGTTTGTAGCTTGCATGTGAGGATGGAGGAGTGTTTGTAGCTTGCATGTGAGGATGGAGGAGTGTTTGTAGCTTGCAGGTGAGGCTGGACGAATGCTGGAAGCTTGTAGAGGAGGCTGGAAGAATGCTGGAAGCTTGCAGGTGAGTCTGGATGAATGCTGGAAGCTTGCAGGTGAGTCTGGATGAATGCTGGAAGCTTGCAGGTGAGGCTGCAGGTGAGAAGGGTGAATGGATCGAGGTTCGGGTGCGGAGGTAGCGAGGTTGTACGACTGGCGTTCTGACAGGGTGAGAGTCTTATTGTAGGTGTCTGTTACGACGCTGTAGAGACTGGAATGGATGAGGTTGGTTGAGAGGGGCTTTTATTCCATACGGCTGAATCGGTAGGCTCCGTACTTTTGCTAGCTGCTACCTTTGTTGTAGATTTAGGTTATTCTGCGGGTATGGCTCGGGGCCTACTCGGGGCTCTACGAAGGGGCGAGACAAAGGGGCAGGCCCCTTTGTCGCGCTCCTTAGGCGCGCGACGCACGGCGCGCGGCGCTGGTCTGACTCAGATTTAAAGCCCCTCTGGGCTGGCTCCTATTGGAGGCTTGCTTCGGCGGGCGGGGCTTCCGATCGCGGCGATTTTTGGCGCGGAGAAAAGTTAGCAAAAGCTTAATTTTAAACTTAACTTTTGCCTCGCTGTCTGCGCTGGGCCTCCTGGGTGAGGAGGGTGATTTTTCAAACCTTCCCCCGGCGGGGCTCGGCGCCGATTGCGCAGGTCTTAACAGCAAGCGGCAGCAGCGTTGTAAAGGAGATGGCGTCGGTCTGACTCAGATTTAAAGCCCCTCTGGGCTGGCTCCTATTGGAGGCTTGCTTCGGCGGGCGGGGCTTCCGATCACGGCGATTTTTGGCGCGGAGAAAAGTTAGCAAAAGCTTAATTTTAAACTTAACTTTTGCCTCGCTGTCTGCGCTGGGCCTCCTGGGTGAGGAGGGTGATTTTTCAAACCTTCCCCCGGCGGGGCTCGGCGCCGATTGCGCAGGTCTTAACAGCAAGCGGCAGCTTGGCTGGCTGTGCTCTTATCTATTGATGTTACCAAGCAAGCGGCAGCTTGGCTGGCTGTGCTCTTATCTATTGATGTTACCAAGGCTAACACTGAGGTAATGGTTGGGGGGATGTGAAATGGAAACAGTTGGAAGCTTGACATGTGATGATCAGCACTCACATGACTAGAACTTCTTTGTTTATTATTTTTGTTAGCAGACACGTGCATGTTGAATTTGCCAATCACTGTGCATTTTAGAAAGGTGGTCCTGGCTGGAACTGTACACAGTTCAAATATATGTAATTGATTGTTGGTAAGTGTATTTTTTAAGTAGCCACACTGGCACAAGTATGTTTACTTTTCCTCCTACTTAACTCACTAGCTCAGCTTTGTAAGAAGGGCTTCTCTGCTTGAGTGAGGGTCAGGCAGCTCCCCCCTGTCTGTGAAGCCAGCCTCTCACTAGTAATGCAGGGAGGGAGCTGTCTCAGACTTCACCATCCTCCCCCCCCCCCTCACCCACACACCATTCACTAGCTGGGACATGGGGGAAGTCAGGCGTGAGGGTCAGGCAGCTCCCCCCTGTCTGTGAAGCCAGCCTCTCACTAGTAATGCAGGGAGGGAGCTGTCTCAGACTTCACCATCCTCCTCCCCCCCCCCTCACCCACACACCATTCACTAGCTGGGACATGGGGAAAGTCAGGAGTGAGGGTCAGGCAGCTCCCCCCTGTCTGTGAAGCCAGCCTCTCACTAGTAATGCAGGGAGGGAGCTGTCTCAGACTTTACCATCCTCCCCCCCCCCCCCTCACCCACACACCATTCACTAGCTGGGACATGGGGGAAGTCAGGAGTGAGGGTCAGGCAGCTCCCCCCTGTCTGTGAAGCCAGCCTCTCACTAGTAATACAGGGAGGGAGCTGTCTCAGACTTCACCATCCTCCCCCCCCCTCACCCACACACCATTCACTAGCTGGGACATGGGGGAAGTCAGGAGTGAGGGTCAGGCAGCTCCCCCCTGTCTGTGAAGCCAGCCTCTCACTAGTAATGCAGGGAGGGAGCTGTCTCAGACTGGTATCAGGGTTAGGGCACTGTGTGCAGGAAGATCACAACACTCCTGGTATTAATAGGGATAGGGCACTGTAAGAGATGACTGTAGTAGATTGAATAAAGATCTGATGTTTCTGCTCTCCTCACACCAAACAAAAACAACACACAAGCAGAGAAGCCCTTCTTACAAAGCTGAGCTAGTGAGTTAAGTAGGAGGAAAAGTAAACATACTTGTGCCAGTGTGGCTACTTAAAAAATACACTTACCAACAATCAATTACATATATTTGAACTGTGTACAGTTCCAGCCAGGACCACCTTTCTAAAATGCACAGTGATTGGCAAATTCAACATGCACTAGCATTTCAGGTGCCTGCTAACAAAAATAATAAACAAACAAGTTCTAGTCACGTGAGTGCTGATCATTACATTACTTTTTTTGTCAAGCTTCCAACTGTTTCCATTTCACATCCCCCCAACCATTACCTCAGTGTTAGCCTTGGTAACATCAATAGATAAGAGCACAGCCAGCCAATAGGAATACATACATACATATTCATTCCTAAGTGACTTTTACTGACCTGGGAAGTGTGAACACTTTGTTTCATTTTCTGTTGGTGTTCGTTAGTTTCCAGTTCCATTTCCCATCCCCCCAACCATCACCTCAGTGGTAACCTTGGTAACATCAATAGATAAGAGGGCAGCCAGCCAATAGGAACACATATTCATTCCTAACTGACCTTCAGTGACCTGGAAAGTGTTTATTTGTATCATTTTCAGTTAGTGCGCACTAAATCGAGTTAGTGCGCACTAACTCCCGTTAGTGCGCACTAACACGATTTAACGATTTTTAACGATAAATCGTTAGAATTTCTATTGTATCGTGTTCTATAACGATTTAAGATGATATTAACATTATCGGACGATAATTTTAATCGTTGAAAAACGATTCACATCCCTAGGCTTTATATCTGGGATGGCATAGAGTCCAACAGGAAAAAGGTCTTGCAAGAGATTAAGAGGTAGATTTTAAAACATATGCACACGTCCATGTGCGCACGGTTCCCGGCGCCCACACATGGACGAGCCAATTTTATAACATGTGCGCCCTGGCTGCAAATGTTATAAAATCCATTGGCCATGTGCATATGTGCGCTGGATTTTACAATCTGCTCACCACATGTGCGAGCGGCATGAGCAAGAGGGGTGAATTTTTGCAGAGTCCACACAGCAACGAAACCGGGCCTTCCCAAGTTCCCTCCCAGTCCGCTCCTCCTATTAAGGAGCGGACTGGGCTATAGACATTATCATTCATAATATTCATTGCCCACCTTCTAGCATTCCTGAAACCTGTATATATATACTATTTATGTTAAACTATTTATACCGCCTTCTTCTCTTCAAATGTTTAATCACTCTTGTTACTTAAGACATAACAGAATGTTTACCATGTTATTGTGTATATTCTTACCATGTTATAATGTAAAATAGTTATAATATACCATGTTATAATGTAAAATAGGGCGGACCTCCCCCCTATTTCTCAGTTTCCTGTAAACCGATGTGATATTTCGATCGAATGTCGGTATATAAAAGAAAATAAATAAATAAATAAATAAATAAGCACTGCATGATCTGGCTTTTACAAACTGCAGTTTTTGCAAGAGCTTAAATCATTATTACAGCATTCAGATTTCCTTTCAATGATAATTCAAGCATTTGTGTTTCCAGCATTAGACTACAGTAATTTGGCTTACTTAGGTTTACCGGCATCCACATTAAAAGCACTTTAAAATTTTACAGAATGCCACGATCAGCTTATTACAAGCTATAAGAAATCACATTTAATCCATTCTGTTTGACCTCCACTGGCTTCCAATCCAGTGGAGGGTCAAATTTAAAACTGCAAAGCTCATTGTTAAAATGCTTGCTGTCAATTCTCTTCCATGGGTGAACATTATGCTACATGTATAAAATCCTACAAGGGCATGTCACTCATCACAAAGAGGTCTTTTAAATATAACAACTATCCATCAGGCAAGATTAGCCAATATGAGAGAACATGCTTTCTCCGTAGTGGCACCTATATTATGGAATTCCTTACTTCAGGAATTAAGAATGACAGAATGCACTAAGACATTTCAAAGTTTGTTAAAAATATTTTTATTCAGACAAGCCTTTTTTTGAAGTACAGATTGGGTTTTGTTTGAATTAAGTTGATATTTTCCAAATTCTCATTTGCTTTTTGTTTCTGTTTTTTTCTTGGTTTTAGTATGATTTTATTGTGTATGTTCTTTTGTAAGCTGCCTAGGGCCTAGGTACAGGCAGCATATAAATAAATACAAACAAATAAACAAATTATTTACTTTTCAAAAGCATTTTTCATTGCAAAAACATATAGGGGGGGATTTTAAGAGCCCTGCTCGCGTAAATCCGCCCGGATTTACGCGAGCAGGGCCTTGTGCGCCGGCGCGCCTATTTTCCATAGGCCTGCCGGCGCGCGCAGAGCCCCGGGACTCGCGTAAGTCCTGGGGTTTTTCGAGGGGGGCGTGTCGGAGGCGTGTTGGGCGTGTTGGGGCGGGGCCGATCGGTGCAACGTTTTGGGGGCGGGCCCGGGGGCGTGGTTTCTGCCCGGGGTGGTCCGGGGGCGTGGCCGCACCCTCCGGAACCGCCCCCAGGTTGCGTCTCGGCGCACTAGCGGCCCGCTGGCGCGCGGGGATTTACGTCTCCCTCCGGGAGGCGTAAATCCCCCGACAAAGGTAGGGGGGGTGGGTTAGATAGAGGAAGGGAGGGGAAGGTGAGGGGAGGGCGAAAGCGAGTTCCCTCCGAGGCCGCTCCGATTTCGGAGCGGCCTTGGAGGGAACGGAGGCAGGCTGCGCGGCTTGGCGCGCGTCGGCTGCACAAAATCGGCAGCCTTGGGCGCGCCGATCCTGGATTTTAGCAGATACGCGCGTAACTACTAAAATCCAGCGTACTTTTGTTGGCGCCTGGTGCGCCAACAAAAGTACGCGAAGGCGCACTTTTTTAAAATCTACCCCATATTGTAAACTGATACCCTCAAATCATAACATCTCTCCACCATCTCTCATACACAAAGGCAAATTAATGGACAAAGCCAATTTCAATACTGGTACTTATTGAAAATTAAACAAAAACTAAAATACATCAAGGAAATCCTTCGTACATTATCTGCTTAGAAACCATCTTGGCTTGCTCAGTAATCATTCAATAACATCAAAACCCCAAAACACTTATTTTAAATTGTGTTCCATTTTTGTGCAAAACTTGAATCTTCTATGTAGAGTTGTGGTTCTTTTCAGATCCTGAAACCTCTACATATGCACTGTTCTCTATAATACTCAATCAAGGCCGGATTTTAAAAGCCCTGCGCGCGTAAATCCGGCCAGATTTACGCGCGCAGGGCACTCGCGCGCCGGCGCACCTATTTTGCATAGGCCACTGGCGTGCGCATAGCCCCGGGATGCGTGTAAGTCCCAGGGCTTCGCAAAAAGGGGCGGGAGGGGGCGTGTCCGGTGGCATGTCCGGGGTCAGGGGCGGTTCGGGGCAGGTCCGGGGGTGTGGTGGGTGATGGTGCGCCAGCAGCCCGCTGGCATGCGCAGATTTACGCCTGCCTCGGGCAGGCGTAAATCTGCGCATGCCAGCGCCGGGGGGGGTGGGTAAGGGAGGGAACAGGCAGCGCGCGCCAGGCTCGGCGCGTGCAGGTTGCACAAATGTGCACCCCCTTGCGCGCGCTGACCCGGATTTTATAAGATACGCGCGGCTACACGCGTATCTTATAAAATCCAGCGTACTTTTGTTCACGCGTGCGCTGTTTTTGAAAATGTACCCCTCAATGTACAAGCATGGAGCACAGTCCTAAAAGCCTTTTATATAATTGTATTATATAAGGCCAATGAGCTATACAAGGAAAACAAACGCAGTGTCTCAAAACACATTTCAGATGTGACCGGGAAAAATGAAATACTTGGTCCCTTTGAGTCATGAAATGACAGGTGCTACGCAATTAATCAGAACTAAACAAATAAAAGTACCAAATCAGCCTAAGCCATGAGAATAAAATCACTCAGGGAAAGTCTCAATCAATTAAAATACAATTGAAACCACTCAGAACCATTAAGAATAGCATCTGAATTCTTAGATGCATAAGAATGAATCTGCTGCCTTATGCCTGCAATGGGCTATAGCAGGGGTGGCCAACTCTGGTCCTCAAGAATCACAAATGGACCAGGTTTTCAGAATATACTTAATGATTATGCATGAGATTTGCCTACAATGGAGGTAGTGCATGCAAATCTATTCATTGTGGACATCCTGAAAAGCAAGACTGTTTGTGGCTCTCAAGGACCAGAGTTGACCACCCGTGGATTATAGACATTATCATTCATAAACATAACATGTCAAATCATTTAATACTCTCAGACATTTCTTATTGAAAATCATGTACATTGGAAACTGATAACCCAAATCATTAGATCTTTCCACCAACACTCATATACAAATCCAAATCAATGCACAAAGCTAATTTCAATGCTGCTACTTATTTGATTATATGAAGACTGAAAATCCCTTGAGGAAAACCTTCATATATTACAAATGTCAGTGATATGGACCCTGATCTGTTCAGAAAACCATCTTGAGTTGCTCAGTAATCAATAACATCAAATCCAAAGAATACTTGTTTAAAACCTGGTTCCACTTTTGCGCAAAACTAGAACTGTGGTTCCTTTGAGATCCTCAGACTTCTAGATATACACTGTACTCAAAAACGCTCAATCAAAGTACCAGCATGGAGCTCAGTCCTAATAAGTATTTTCTTTAATTGTATTTTATTGGCCAGTGAGCATCAATGGTGGCAAAGCTCTAAGAAATAAACAAAGGTGGCATCTCCAAAACATCTGTCATATGTGACTGGTTGAGCATTTACCTTTAATTGTAAGTGTGTGTATTCTTATGGTTTAGGCTGATTGCGCGCTTTTGATTTTATTTTCACTAATTGTGCAGCTCCTGGGATATCCATGGTTCAATGGCATCAAATTTGTAATTTTTTTTTAATTCACATCCTAGGCCTTCCTTTTCCATGAGATCGTTAGGCAGCAAAACTTAATACTAAAATTCAATGTGAGACATTGTACCTCACTTCCCCAACTCTGGGAATGGTTTCAGGATCGCTCAGATTTTAATATAGCCATTGCAAAACACTAAATGGCTAAATTTCACTACTCTGCCCAGTCTATTTTTTAAGGGGCCACTCTAGCCTCTTAACTTCCAAAGTTAGGCAGCTAGACTCTGAAAACTGATACCTTTTTCTGCAAAATGCTGCTTCATGATGTTCATATGGTAATAATATTTTTTTGTAACTACTCTCATTTGTCCTCTATATTCTCCAAAGATTTATTTAGTAGGTAGATTTTGCAACTGCATTAAAAAATGAGTTCAGTAAACCCTTCTCCTTTGCAGGATGACAGACATTACAAATAAGTTATGAGATTCCTAGAGGCAACTAAGCTGAATGTCAGTCAGTCTCTTTACTCAGAGATTGCCAAACACATTAAGTATGAGACCCAAAGAAATGACAACTAATCCCAGTGGAGAAGTGGCTTAGGTTTTATTCTCTCGTAAAAGAAAAAACAAAAAAAACAACAGTGTCAGGAAACAAAGCAATTTAAGGTGTGTCTGCCAAGTATCTGTCATCTTCAGTATTCAAAAATCAAGAGCTCTCAAGTGAACGAAGGCTGTGTCTCAAAATACCCAATGCTTCTGGCTAATGCATTATCTTAAAAGAAGAAAGAAGGCAATGCACCACTGCAATAAATAATGTATTAGTAGGTTTCTGTGCATTCATTTTTCTAAGTCTTACTAGACCTGTGAAAAAACATGTTCTAAGCAAAATGACTGTCACATAACCAAAGCCCTACATTGTTTGTTTTTATTTGCTTTTTTAATATTTTCCGAGGCTTCTAAATTTTAGGATCAAGGTAAAAATTACACTTTCATAAGTCTCTATTCTTCCAAATGTCTGAGTTACATAAATAATCAAATATCTCCCAATATTCAGTCCGTGGGGATGTGGGAAGGAAGAATTCAAGTTCTGTAAAATATCTATTTCATGCTCTTTCAAATATTTGTCTCAGGAAATATTCAGGAATTGGTATTAAAGATTTAATCCTGCTACCCATTGTGAGGAACCCCTAAATAATTTCAGACATGCAAATAACTCTACCAATATTATGGAAAATACAGATATTCTGACAAATTTCCTAAAGCCTGCAGTCAGCTCTCCACTTCTCCAGGTACCTGCCAAATAAATGAATGCACTCTAGTCAAGCGAATTACAGCTAATCCTGCATGTCATTCCCTGTTCTCCCAACCTTTATTCTTCCCTCTTTATTCTTGTCTTTTACCATTTTATTACTAGGGATGTGCAAAACATTTTTGGTCAATCTCAAAATAGGTGTATTTTGTTCCATTTTTTTGGATTTTTCCTTTTTCATTATGAAATTATGCTAAACTTGATGCAGAAAGAAATTGTCCTGATGCAACAAATTTTGTGTAATATCATTAACATGTGTTTAGAACTTTGATAGCTGAACAATTCCTTACTCTTCCCTCACTTTCCAAATGGTCAATTTTCAGCAGGCTCTATCCACCTAACTAAACAGCTAGATCCAGCGAGGTAAAAATTTCACCCTACTGAGTGGCTAAATCTAGTTTCTTAGTTTCAGTTCACAGCTAGATTTAGCTGCTCAAATAGTGGGAGGCCCTAGAAACATTCCCGCAGTTGGGAGAGGGGTTATTTAAGTACTTACGGGCAGATTTTAAAAAGGCCATGTGTGTAAAATCTGACCTTTACATGCGGGGCTGGGCCTAGCACATGCCGAGCCTATTTTCATAAAGGCCCGGTCACTCGTGTAAAGGCCGGTACACACATAAGCGCAGGCCTTCCTGAAAGGGGCAGGCCGGGGACATTTTCTGGGTGGAGAGGAGTGGGCTGGGACAGTGTCATTGTTCACTGTCCTGAAGACCCAGCTCCCGTCTCGTGCAACTTACTTCAGCTCGGAAGCTGAAGTAAGTTGCTGAAACAAGGTATAAAAAACAAAAAACTAGCATTTAGGGGGTGGGGAGGAGAGGGGAAGAATAGGGAAGGTGAGGTAGGGTGTTAGGGAAGTTCCCTCCCAGTCCGCTCCTTAATTGGAGCAGACTGAGAGGGAACTGGGGAAGGCTGACGATGCGTCGCTGCACAAATTTGCTAAATTATGCCCCCCCCTTGCATGCGCCACCGCTGATTTTATAACATGCGGGCACCAGCGCTCGCATGTAATAAAATTGCACATCCCGTCATGCACATTGTGTGCATGACGGGTAGCGTGTGCACTGGACCTGCGCGTGCGCATATTTTAAAAATCTACCCCTTAGTGAGGAAAATCAGCATATGCTAGCTTAGTTTAGCCACCTAACCCTAAGCACAAAAATTGGCAGTCCTAAATCTAGCTGTTCTTTAGGGATCTAAAGCCTAATTTAAATTGCAACTTCACCAGTGAGTTTGCAGCTGAAAATTAGCCTAAGGCAGCTTGCTAAATCCTATTTTGATGTTCTGGGCCGAGCTGAAAATTTACCCACAATGTCCGCAATACTGATTGGATAAGGGAGCATTCAATCATTGGCTTCACTGTCAGATAGGATGGTTTAGTGTAGCTACTAGTGGGTTCATCTGTGTAGTGCTGGTAATGGACTCTGGTACTGGCATTCACTGATGGATGTGTTAAGAATATGCAGCATTATGAGTTCTGCCTGCCTGCTGGTGGTGCTGCTATGCTATACACATAGGGGTAGATTTTAAAAAATTGCGCGATTGCCTACTTTTGTTCGCGCACCAGGCGCGAACAAAAGTACGCTGGATTTTATAAGATACGCGTGTAGCCGCGTGTATCTTATAAAGTCCGGGGTCGGCGTGCGCAAGGGGGTGCACATTTGTGCAACCTGCGTGCGCCGAGCCCAGCGCACGCTGCCTGTTCCCTCCGAGGCCGCTCCGATTTCGGAGCGGCCTCGGAGGGAACTTTCCTTTGCCCTCCTCCCACCTTCCCCTCCCTTCCCCTACCCAACCCACCCCCCCCCCCCCCGGCCCTATCTAAACCCCCCCCTTACCTTTGTCAGCAAAGTTACGCCTGCTTTCAGCAGGCGTAACTTTGCGCGCGCCGGCCGGCAGCCCCGCTCCGTGTTCCGGTCCCGGGGGCTGGTCCGGAGACCGCGGCCATGCCCCCGGAACACCCCCAGGCCGAAACCACACCCGCGTCGCCGCCCCCAAAACGCTGCGTCACGCGCGTCGCCGCCCCCAAAACGCCGCATCACTCCGCCCACGCCCCCCCGACACGCCCCTTTTAGAAAGCCCTGGGACTTACGCGCGCCCCGGGGCTTTACGCGCGCCGGCGGCCTATGCAAAATAGGTGCGCCGGCGCGCGAGTGCCCTGCGCGCGTAAATCCAGAAGGATTTACGCGCGCAGGGCTTTTAAAATCCGCCCCATATCTTGCATAATGAAGAGTCTTTTCTGCCAATCTCACTGGCATTGAGATTTAGTACAGCAGAGATAGGAAATGTACCAGGTAGTACTGCAAGCTTAGCCTCCATGTCTCATATCACAGAGTAACTGGTGGGCTTGGCACTAGTAGGCTTAGCACTAGTAGCCTAGGGTGATGCTGCCTGTTGTGTGAAATACAGGGACAGCACAGTTCAATGATATCACATAATTATGAATGCTACCATTGCAAGCTGCCCAGAACATGGGATGGTGCAGCATAAACATTTTGTAAATAAATAAATAATGGGGGCATCCATCCTAGACACTTGCCCTCTTTCCCTCAATAGACAGTAGTGTGACATTCTATGCAGAGTACTTTTATATAGGTCTGCATACTGTCATCCAGTGGCAGCCTAAAATTGTCCCAGAATCTTCTGGAAGCATATAGGAATAGGATGTTCTTCTCCCTATCTCCTTATGTCTTTTTTGCCTCTTCATTCTTTTCTTCTATCGCCTGCAACAGTTACTAGACCACAAGCGCCACTGGCCAGGGTAGAGATGGTGATGTTTTCCTGGTTGTGGCAAAACTGCAGAGGCTGAGGCAAAATCACTGCTGGGCACTGGTCCTCCTTTACCTGACATCACTAGCATTCCTCCCTCCTGTACTCCTAGTACACAATGATGATAACTTTTAAACTGGCATACGGGCACACATGTACACATATTCGTCTGCTCATGCCCAGAGATGTGGTCATTTTATGACTTATACCTGTATATGCACATATGTATAACATAACACATATGTATAACAAAATATAACAGTCATCCAATCTCCGAAACTACTAAAAAACAACCAGAAAATTGAAATAGCCGAGAAAGTACGGAACCTCGGTGTAATAATAGACACTGAACTCAGCCTCAAACAACACATATCATTAAAAGTCAAAGAAGGATATGCCAAACTACCGTATTTCCACGACAATAACCCGCCCACGTATATAACCCGCCCACACACATAACCCGCAGGTTTTCAAGATTTATGTAAAAAAGTTTTTATATACCCCGCCTCCTCATATAACCCGCACACTGACCTTGCGCACTCTGCGCGCCGTGTACAGCCCCATGCCCAGCATTTTCATGGCCTGCCCCGGGGTGCGAGCCTACAGCGGAGCTCCCCTTTTCGATCCAGACATCACCGGGTTACCTGCAGTTTTGTGCTCGGCGCGTGCTTTCACTCTTGCCTTGCTCCTGCGACGTTCGACACCACCGGACGCGTGTAGGGGTTGCTGCGGCTTCCTCCTCGCGCATCGCTGTGTTCCTTGCAGGGCTTGAGTGCTCTCCTTTTTGTTTCAGCACGCGCCTTCACTCAGCCTTCCTTCTTCAGCGTCCCGATTGCCAGCGGTCGTCTGCAGGGATTTTGCCGCAGCGCCCCTCTCTTCTCTCCCAGCCAATGGCACAGCTCTTACAGTGTTGCGAGATTTGTACCTCGCGCTCCCTTGGCAACGTTTACAGTTGTGCGCGTGGCGGCCCTGATACAGGGCGTTTGTCCTTCTACCTAAGCAGCATTTCTTTCGGGGCTATTACGGTATCGTATAAATTTAAAAAAAATAATAATAATAATACCTGAATTGCCTTATTGAATTGCCTTATTGAATTGCCTAATTTTACAGCAGCGGTTAACATCTCTCTCCCCCCGCGGGGGGAGAGAGATGTTAACCGCTGCTGTAAAATTTTTTCTGGATAACCCGCCCACGTTTATACCCCGCGGGGGGCATGCGGGGTAGGTAAAAACGCACATAACCCGCGGGTTATGTGCGTGGAAATACGGTAATGGTCCTCAGAGAACTTAAACCGTTACTAAATCAAACTAACTTCCGAACTGTCCTACAAGCATTAATATTTGCCAGCACTGACTACTGTAATGCCCTACTATTAGGATTACCGTACACGACAATAAGACCACTCCAAATTCTACAAAACTCAGCCACAAGAATTTTAACAGGCAAAAGAAAAAGAGATCACATCACTGAAACACTGGCTGAACTACACTGGCTGCCAATTGAATACAGGGTAAAATATAAAACCCTTTGCACTATACATAAGCTAATCCACGACGAGAAAGCGGAATGGTTAAACACAGCACTCTGAGTCCATGTCCCACACAGGAACCTGAGATCTGCCAACAAAGCCCTCCTAACTATCCCCTCAGTAAAAACTGCAAAACTAACACAAGTCAGAGAAAGAGCACTATCATTGGCCGGGCCGATACTATGGAACACCATGCCCACAGAGGTAAGATTACAGAGAGATTTCAAGACTTTCAAAAACAGCTTAAAGACATGGCTCTTTAGAGAAGCCTTTTCACAAGGAGAGCGAGAAAGAGAGAAACGCTGAAAGCTGTACACACAAAATCTTTATACAGCACTAGCACAGTATATGTATGTACGTCATGGTTTGTTTACAACACCCTTAATTGAAATGTATAAAATAAGTCTTTATTATAGTCACAGGTCAGATTAAACAACACTGAACATATAGCCTTTATTATGAAACTATGTTACCGAGCTTATAAGGCACCACCCTACTATTAGGAACAGAAACATGTACAATTTACTATATGTGCCTCTATGTAAACCGTTGTGACGGTAATATACTGAATGACGGTATAGAAAAGATTTTAAATAAATAAATAAATAGATAGATAAATATGTTATAAAAAAGCCTTGCTGTGCGTATATGGGCCCTCAATTTTAAGTGCACATGTTTATGTATGTGCAAATCCTGCTTCTACTGTGTAAGTAGGGAAATTTTGAAAAGGATGCTTGCCAATGCCATAGATAGTTTTACGAGTTCATTCCCAGTTCGCCCAGTTAAGGGATATAACTTTCAAACCCCCTTAGTTTAATAGCCTCCCTTACCCCCGTGTTAGCCATGACCCTTAAAACCCAACTGATCTGTCTAGGCTTTTTTGTGTTATTACTTACACGTCATCCATAGCAGAAGTAAAGTTACATAGCAAGGAACCCCAGCACACATCAGTGCACGTAAGTATATATGTACAAATTTCATGGGAATACCCATGAGCTGCCCAGACCATGCCCATGCCCTGCCCCTTTTTGGAAACTTTTTCTTTGTCCATGCAGCAGTATGTATGTGCATATCCCAGTGGCTTATAAAATCCACTGTCTCTCAGATCATACAGGCTTTCATTCCCACACACAATATCTCAAATTACTCTCACACACACTCAGTCTCCCAACTCACTCTCATACATACACACACTATACAGGGCCTCAGTCTCTTTCCATCACTTCTGGGCCACCTCTTCATGGGTCACTGCAGAATGGTTTCTGTGGTGGCCCTGATCTTCTCTGGCCGCTGTGAGGTGGAAACTGTAGCAGCCCTGCTACCAGGTCTCCTCTTCTCAGCCACAGCAAGGGGGGATCCACGGTGGCCCTGCTACTGGGCCTCCTCTTCTCAGGCTGCTAGGCCTCCTCTTCTCGGGCTGCCATAAGGTGGGATCAGCAGCGACCCTGCTACCGGGCCTCCTCTTCTCAGGCCACCGCAGGGTAGGATCTACAGTGGCCTTGCTACTGGGCCTCCTCTTCTTGGCTGCCACAAGGTGGGATCCATGATGGTCCTGCCGCAAATTCTGGTTCTCTTCTGAATGCAGTTGATTCTCCTCCTCCTTCCTGCCCGTGAGGCTCTGGAAACATTTTTCTTCCAGGGCCATGCAGGCAGGAAGGAGAAAGAGCACTGGAACATGACTTTTTCTTCAGACCATGGTGGGATGAGCACCACCACGGCCTTGCTGATGTTCCTGCTGTGCGCAGCCGGCACACAGCATAGCAGTAGCACACTTCCCTGCTCAGCCGACAGTGGGATGAGGTTCTCCGGCAGCCACATGGGTCTCCCTGTTGGCCATCAGCACCCTCCTATAGCCCTGGGCCCAGGGTCATTGCCCCCCCCCCCCCCTCCGCTCTCCCTCAGTACGCCACTGTGTTTTCTGTCACTGGTGGACCCGATCCCACCGACAGTTCTACAGGCCTCCACTTCTTCCACCACCGGTGGGATTAGGTCCACTGGTGACAACACAGGCCTCTCCCTGCTCCTGACACCGCCTCACTGGGTGTGCCACCCTGTGCAATTACACAGTTTGCATACCTGCTTGTGCCAGGTCTGCTCATATACCCAAGAGTTAGCTCAGAGTATGCTCTCTGGAAAAGGTAACAAGAGCCAATTGTGAAGCTCCAGAATAAGGAGTTTCCTGTTTAGCTCTTGATGTCTTCCTTGCGAGTATACAATGAGCTTTCAGTTGTATGGCCTAGACCATATGATCTTGCATGCCAGAAATGTGTCTAATTGGAATGGCCAATGGCACTCTAGCATGCAAGGTCATGTGGGTCCCAAACCTTTTACTAGTGAACCCTTAAGATAAAAACCACACAATGAAAAGACAATACCAGAAAGATCACTTTTAAAGCCTGTGATCACTTTATATATATCACTTTATATAAGGCCTGATCGCACCCTTGCCCCACGGCAGCCCCCAGCGCCGACCACGAGGCACCGAGCCGCGACCTGAGGCGCCTCCCTCAGCCCTCCTCCGGGCAGGAAGCAGCCAATCAGCCCCACCACCAGCCGCCAATAGCAGCAGGGCCAGGAGCCCTTTAAATCCAACGCGGCGCCTAGGCATCGCACGCCGAGCGTCGCACGCCGAAGGAGCACGACAAAGGGGCTGGCCCCTTTGTGCGCCCCTTAGTGCAGCCCCGAAGTGCCCCTAAGTGCAGAACGTTCCTCCCCTAGCGTTCCCCTCGCTCCCTGCTACAACGTACCATACTTCCACAACCTCTCTTCAATCTCGGTTGCCATTGTTACAAATATGCTAGCCCTATCTATCCCCACGATCAATTACTGCTACTCCAACCGCAGATTCACCACGAATCCCATCATACATCAGCACAAACGATTGATCTCCATTATGGCTTCACCCCTAACCCAACTCCTTGGGCTCTCCATTTTCTCTTTAACCCTATTCAACGCCCAATCCCTCTCAAAAAAAACACACCTACTCAATGACTATCTCTTGGACTCACAACCAGATATCTGTGCCATTACAGAGACTTGGTTGAAAACTACAGATATAGCACTAATCAACCAGCTTCCCACTCAATTATATAATGTATTCTCTATTCCCAGACCTAAAAAAAGAGGGGGAGGACTGATATTAGCAGCAAAAAAAGAACTAAGATTAATCTTACAGAACTCCTATTACACCTCCAATCTCGAATGTGCTGTATTCAAATCAAAACAGCTCCAGATCTGCCTAGTTCACACCCCACCTGGGCTCCTGGAATCAGACCCTTCCCCCTTAATAGAAATCATTGCCAAAGATATCAAATCAGAAACTCCAGCCATCATCTTGGGAGATTTTAACCTCCACATTGATGTGACACCCCACTCCGCCAATTGCGAAGCATTCCTGTCAGCACTCAAGGCCCTGGGTTTCACACAAATTGTTAAAAATCCCACCCACAGAGCTGGCCATACATTGGACTTAATCTTCATCAATTCAGACCTCACTCAAACCTCCCTGCCTCTTTGCTCCCCTATCCCATGGTCAGACCACCAGATGATCACTACGGAACTACTCATTAAAGAAAATCCAGCGGCCGCATCTAAAACTACAATCAATTACAGAAAACCTTGCACCCTGGATGACCTCAGGTCTCATTTATCAACAGAACTGGTGAATCTTGATCTCTCCAATGTAGATGCCGCTCTCACCTCCTGGCACAACAGCACAAACAAGGTAGCAGATATATTATGCCCTTTAAAAACAAAAAACTTAGACCCCTCCAACAAAAACAAAAAACCTTGGTTCACACAGGAACTGAAAAACATCAAACAAGAACTAAGACGTAAGGAACACTTGTGGCGCAAGAGACCCTCCCACTCAACCCTAACGGACTACAAAAAATACATGCACAACTACAGAAACTCCATCCTCCGTACAAAAAAAGACTACTATGCTAGTAAAATTCATAATTTTATGTTTGATGCCAAAGCCTTGTTCTCCTATGTCACAGAGCTCATGAAACCCAACTCTCCAGCAATCCCAGATTGCCAAGCGCAATCTAGATGCTCTGAACTGGCACAATTTTTTGAAAATAAAATCCTCAAGCTAATAGCCCCTCTGAATTCCCCAAACACAAGACCACCGTCACCCTTCTACTTCGACTCAAACCAGGAAGCAAACTTAAAAGCCTTCGAACCTACCACTTCACTTGAAATTGAATCCATTCTCAAAAAGATGAAGCCATCTTCACACCCAGCTGACTCTATTCCCTCAAAATTACTGCTCACCGTACCAGAAACCATCTCCAAGCCTCTAGCAAAGATTATCAATTGCTCTCTAACACAAGGATCAGTACCTGATATCTTGAAACTCGCAACCCTTAAACCTTTACTCAAGAAACCTAACTTGAACCCCCACGGACCCAGCTAACTACCGCCCCATTGCTAACCTTCCTTTTGTCGCCAGACTTATGGAAAGAATTGTGAACAAACAACTGTCGGATTACCTAGAGGAACATAAGATTCTAGCTCCCGCCCAATTCGGTTTCCGCAAAGCTCTCAACACGGAATCTCTTCTCATCTCTCTAACGGACAAAATCCTCACAGGCCTCGATAAAAAGACCCCATACCTGCTAGCACTACTCGATATATCTGCAGCTTTCGACACGGTGAAGCACTCCATCCTCATCAACCGCCTCGCAGACATTGGAATATCAGGTACAGCCCTGGAGTGGTTCAAGTCCTTCCTCAATAACAGGAAATTCAAGGTCAGAATCAGCAACAAGGACTCGCACCCTGTAAATGCCACTTTCGGAGTTCCCCAAGGATCTTCTCTATCCCCCACTTTATTCAACGTTTACCTCCTTCCGCTCTGTCAGCTTCTCACAAAACTAAAGGTTACTCATTTCATTTACGCAGATGATGTTCAGATCCTGATACCTGTCAAAGAATCAATCACAAAAACGCTCACTTTTTGGAACAGTTGCCTACAGTCTATTACCACCCTCTTTACTAACCTTAATTTAGTACTCAACACATCTAAAACGGAATTACTAATCATCGATCAAGAGGACAACAAACATGCTCGGACACTCCACAACCTCTCTTCACTCCAAATATCTACTACCACTAATGTAAGAGATTTGGGAGTAACTATAGACAATCGGCTGAATTTAAAAAAATTCGTCAACAACACAACAAAAGAATGCTTCCATAAATTATGCATTCTAAAAAATCTGAAGCCCCTCCTTCACATGCAGGACTTCCAAACAGTTCTCCAAGCCATCTTATTCTCAAAAATAGATTACTGCAATGCTCTTCTAATCGGCCTCCCAGCTATCACAACCAAACCATTGCAAATGCTACAGAATTCTGCAGCAAGAATATTGACCAACACCGGTAGAGGAGACCACATCACTCCTGTCCTTATGTATTTACATTGGCTCCCTATCAAATACAGAATTCAGTATAAAGTGCTAACTATGATACACAAAACGATTCACTCTCTAACTTCCCTCGAACTATCCTTCCCCCTGCAACATCACTCAACCTCCAGACCAATGAGAACAACATACCTAGGTACACTCTATGTTCCCCCGGCCAAGTCAGCTCTCAAGAAACGAGCATTCTCAATTGCAGGACCATTACAATGGAACAATCTGCCCTCGGAACTCCGAACAGAACCCTGCCTGCGGACGTTCAAAAAAAAACTGAAGACCTGGCTCTTCTCAAGAGCATTTACTTAAAGTCCCATACCTGTCCTTACTTTTTAGAACTTAGGTTCAATCGTGTCTAACCGATCGAAGTTCCCCGTAACCTCTATAATGTACTCCCTGTGCTGATTATCATGTTTTTCCCTTTTTCGATATTCCCTATATTCCACTCGTTATGCTTGTTCAACTACAGTTCTACTCTAGTACAATTTTGTTAATTATGTTCTTATTGTTGGCTGTACAAGGTTTAGTTAAATTATGTTCTTATTGTTTGATGTAATTTCCAACTGTTGGTTCACTGTAAACCGAACCGATATGTACTTGTACATGATCTTCGGTATAGAAAAGTATTTAAATAAATAATAAATAAATTTCACAACAAATGTCTTCAACAGATTCAAAGCAAGTCAATGTCTTTGGTAATCATATTCTACAAGGTAAAAATATCAAATAGCACTTGACATTGTACCTGAAATGACCAGGACATTGAGTGTACACCTGAACATACATTGATACTATGTCACGGGGCTACCGGTGCCATTGGTCCGCCCCTGTGACATAGTAAGGGCAAAGGGCCGTCAGTGCCATTTTGATTACTGATAGCCGAGGGCCCAAGTGCAGGAGATTGCTCCCGGACCCCCGCTGGACCACCAGGGATTTTTGTCAGGTCTTGGGGAGGTCAGGAGGGTGGGGGGTTGTAGTTAGTTTTTTTTGGGTTTTTTTATATTCGCTCTATAAGATGCAGACATTTTCCCCCCACTTTTGGGGGAAAAAGTGCCTCTTATGGAGCAAAAAATACGGTAAATACTTTCTTTCACACATATTTGAAATCACCAGTTTGTTAATACCTCTGCCAGTTGATCCAGCATCTCCAATTCATCTACACCCTCTTTCACCATCTAGTTCACTCAGACCTCCCACCGAAAGTTGCAGACAAGTCTGATTTCAATTGTGCTAGTCAATTAGCAGGTGTAAAAATTGTGCAAATAAGTTTGATAATTTCAATGCAAATATCCTTTATAAAATTGCAAATTTTGTGTATACCTCTTGACCCCTCCTCCAAATGTCCCTACACTCCACCCCTTTTTTGGCCTGGCAAATGTACACTTGAAATGGAAAAAAAATTGCATATTTTGGACGGTCATAAAATAGCATGTGCATGAATGCAGGCTACTTATGCACATATATACTAATTTTCAATGCATAACCCCTTTGAAAATGTACTCATAAATTATTATCTGGAGTTATAAAATGACCACATGTTTAAGGAATTTATAACAATTAGCTACATGAATCTGCCTTTCTCTCTCTCTTGTTCATTGGATCATAAGCCACACAATTTTGGTATTGATCTTTGCTGGAAGATGAACAATTGTTCAATGATCCAGTCATCTTGTGAACTATAAGTTTTGTTAACAGATCACAAAATATAAGGATCAGTCCATTTCTCTATGAAAGGTTTTCATGGATGCATATCTCCATGCAGTTGATATTGTTCAGAAAGTTATAATTCTCTATAAGTTGTTGTAGTGCTGCAGGCATATAATTCATCCATTTTGAGATTTTTTTTTAATATGATGTGAGTTATTATATCATAATCTTCCAGCAAGTAACATCATATTAAGAAGAACACAGCATGCATCATCTGACTGGCATTTAAAAAATTAATGGAATTTGTCTTTTTTGCATATCCAAATCAAAATGCAATACCGACGTTGCTCCTCACAAAAATAAAATGTCAACAGTATTCATTCCAAGGATTTAAGATGTGAGAGAGCAATTTTCCAAGACATTTACATGGATAAAAACACATTTACCTGAGTACAATGGCTTGACTGAAAATTGCCCTCCTTAAGGGGGTCATTTTCTATCGCTTATCGCGTGCAATAAGTGGTTATCGCACGCGAAAAGTCCCTTTTCGCGTGCGATAGCTTGCCGGGGGTGGAGTCGGGACGGCGAGGGGAGGACTGCGTTAGAATGGTGAATCCAGGTCTAAGTCATTTAAAAATATTCATGGGCTTCCGTAGTGTGCGCACTTTAATTTTGGTTTGGGCATCTTTATGTCAGGGGAGGAAAAGAGTCGATGACATTCCATTTTCAAATTTATGCAGGTTGTTTTCCATCCCCCTTCCCACCTTTCTCTCTGCCATCTGCACCATTATCAGGTGACAAGTATGCACTTTTAGCACAAATACTATGTGTGACCTAATTTTCAAAGGGAAATGTGAATGGTTTTCCATTTGAAAATTTGCATGAAATAAGCCTGATAAAATGCCTTCCTAGTCTGCAACTACGCAGGCTGAAAATTGCACCCTGATTATTTTATTCCTTTTCCAGTAACAGATTAATTCCCCTGATTCCTACCACACTGGATAGAGAACGAACACTTGATATGAAAACACCACTACTGTTCTTTTTGATGAGGTAATACAAAGTGTTAAAAAAAGAAAGCACAGAGTTTCACTCAGACATTGAAGAACGAGCTGATGTACTTGACGTTTCACTTTCAAATATCTGGGGATAGTGGTAGACATGTTTCAGGCTGATATATTAATCTCTCTAGCTGTTTTTGAAAATGAAATGTCATGCTGTGCATCTCCTTTTTATATTGGTATTTCATCTTAGCTTGTCCTGATTAAAATTAGTGGTTGTGTTAAGTACAGGCACAGTATGTGTGTGTGTGCATGTGCATGTTTATATGTGTGTGTGTGTGTGTGTGTGTGTTCTGAATGTTTATTTATTTATTTATTTATTTATTTTAAGTTTTTTTATACCGATTTTCCTGCATAAAATGCATATCAAACCGGTTTACAATGAAACAGAATGAGCAGGAAGTAAAATTCCTTAGTCTAATACATTTAAACATCAATAATGAAATAATTTTAAACAAAGCAAAAAGCTAAATAACATTAATAAAAGTTAAATTATTAACATAAACATAATTATATTAGAAGGAGCACAAAGGTTAGCATGAAGGGGAGCACACCCGGCACGCGACGCCTGGTGTAATTGTGCCGTTAATCGGGTCGCCGCTGGCTGGTCGTCATGACGTGGGGGGGGGGGGGGGGGGCAAGTCTTCACATCGCTGATTTTCTCTTTTAACATCTCAGTTCATTTTTACTATTTTTTTGTGTCTTTTTCTCACAAGATGTAGTTTTCTTTAAGTGCCCGATGGTAGTGGGCTGCCCCTCTGTAACAGCGCCTGGTGGAATCGTGCCGTTAATCGGGTCGCCGCTGGCTGGTCGTCATGACGTCGGGGGGGGGGGGGGGGGGCGAGTCTTCACATCGCTGATTTTCTCTTTTAACATCTCAGTTCATTTTTACTATTTTTTTGTGTCTTTTTCTCACAAGATGTAGTTTTCTTTAAGTGCCCGATGGTAGTGGGCTGCCCCTCTGTAACAGCGCCTGGTGGAATCGTGCCGTTAATCGGGTCGCCGCTGGCTGGTCGTCATGACGTGGGGGGGGGGGGGGGGGGCAATTCTTCACATCGCTGATTTTCTCTTTTAACATCTCAGTTCATTTTTACTATTTTTTTGTGTCTTTTTCTCACAAGATGTAGTTTTCTTTAAGTGCCCGATGGTAGTGGGCTGCCCCTCTGTAACAGCGCCTGGTGGAATCGTGCCGTTAATCGGGTCGCCGCTGGCTGGTCGTCATGACGTGGGGGGGGGGGGCAAGTCTTCACATCGCTGAATATATATATATTTCACATAAAAGGAAATATATATAGTCAAGCACATGCTGCATTTTTATGTAGGTCCAAGGTTTCCGTCTTAATTTATAATTAAAGTGTCTTGCTCCATGGAATTCATTTCTAAGTCAGGTTGTTACCCATCCCTCTCCTGGAGTCACATCTAAGCAATCAGGTTTTCAGGATATCCATAATGAATATGCATGAGATAGATTTGCATTCATTGGAAACAGTGTATGCAAATCTATCTCATGAATATTCATTGTGGTGATCCTAAAAACTTGATTGGATAGATGTGCCTCCAGGAGAGGGTTGGGAAATACTGCTCTAGATAATGAAGCAGTAATTGTTTTCAGGCATTGGGTTTTCTAAGAATGCATTTCAATGGTTACTACCTATATAAGGTTCAGTTCACCTGTGGCAGTTAACCCTACAAATGGCGATTAAGATGAATATGTGATTGAGGTATACCTCTGTGGCTCTGGAATGCATCTAGTTTTTTATGCATGCTGCAGAATATCAATAGAATCTTTATTCTCAGGCACAAGAACATAAGAAGTGCCATACTGGGTCAGGCTGAAGGTCCATCAAACCCAGCATCTTGTTTCCAACAATGGCTAATCCAGGACACAGTATCTGGCAAGATCTCAAATATTGACAGTCATATGTAGTGGCTATTCCCTATGACTACTTTGTGAATAACAGTTTATGGATTTATCCTACAGGAACTTGTCCAAAACATTTTAAACACAGCTAAGCTAACTGCCTTAATCACATTCTCCAGCAATGAATTTCAGAGCTTAATTGGGCATTGATTAAAAAATAATTTTCTCTGAATTGTTTTGAATGTGCTACTTACTAACTTCATGGAGTATCCCCTAATCTTTGCATTTTTTGAAGGAATAAATAATCAATTTACATTTATCTTTCTATTCCACTGATAATTTGTAGACCTCTTACATCCCCCCCCCCCCCCCCCCCCCAGCCGTCTCTTATCCAAGCTGAACAGCCCCAACCTCTTTAGGAAGATATAGACGTGCTGATTAAGAAAGAGTGCCTGAGTGGATTCAGGCAATCCTAAATTCCAACCCCTTGCTCTGTAAGAAGTTGTATGGATGCCTGGCATCTCTCCTAGGCCACCCTCCTAGCTTGGTAGAGACTATGAGGTCTCCACCAGGTGGCCCTAGTCCCCAGTCCTATTTAGTTGCCAGCATTACAAACTATGCCATTCAATACTGCTCCTCTCCTAGAGGCTTGCAGGAATAGGCAGTCTGTTTGGCACAGGGAGGGGGAGGGGGTTTAGATCTTGTGACTAGGAGGCAGTGTAGTTTTAGTTTTGAGGGAGAAGGATTTATTTCAGTATGCTCTCCAGAGTTAGGTCCTCAGCTTAGCAAAGGAAGGGAGAAACTGCACTGCCAGTTCTTGCTGATAAACTGGATCCAGGGGGGCCTCGGGGAGAGGGGAGATCCAGGGGGGCCTCGGGGAAAGATTTCCTGTTCCCAGGCATCAGCTGTTCTAAAAAAAAACAATGGCGCTGATGCCCCTTTGCCCTTACCATGTGACAGGGTATCCGTGCCATTGGCCGGCCCCTGTCACATGGTAGGAGCACTGGATGGCCGGCGCCATCTTTACTCATCAGCCCCTATTATACTATACTCATCATTTTCTCTAGTGCAGCTATATTCTTTTTGAGATGCGGTGACCAGAATTGTACACAGTATTCAAGGCACGGTCTCACCATGGAGCAATATAGAGGCATTATGACATCTTTCGTTTTATTTTGCATTCCCTTCTTAATTCCTAACATTCTGTTTGCTTTTTTGATTGCCACAGCACACTGGGCCAACGATTTCAATATATTATTCAGCATGGGGGAGTGGGAGAAAAAGACATTCTCAGATAACCAGCATATTCAATTAACTGGCATGGACTATTCCCCAGTCATGTTGAATAATGTGGCTTTTACTGTCTTCATTTTTTAAAGTGTGTGTGACAGTTTTCAGTTATCTCTCCATAATGTCTTGGATTTTGGCACCTGGCACACAACACACTTCTCAGGGTAACATGTCTGGTGGCATATGAATGCTTCTATGCCCCTCAAAAGTGAGTAATCAATACGGGTGCACAGTGGTAAATTTTTTTTTTTCATTTTTTAATTTCATTATTGGGGTGTTATTTTTCAATTTTTTTTTTTGTTTAATGTTTATTTCACTTTCTTGAGTTTAGAAAACAAAAATATACATAAAAAAAAACAAAAGCAGATAAAAAACAAGAAACAAGACTTCCTGAGGCCTCCCTACCAACCATTCCTGCCATCCAGAAAAATGCTGGGGCCAGGATCCTCCAAAGCATCCATTTACCCGGTCCAGGGGAGATCCAAAGATGAGGCCTAGGCCTAGGCTGATGCTTCTGCCTTGCGAAGGCCTAGGCCATGGGAGTCACCGGAAACTTGGCCTAGGCTCTACACAAAGCCCAGACTTCAAGGCCTGGGCCCAATGTCTTAGCCTAAGCCCAATCCCAGGGCCTAGGCCGGATGCTGGGGCTTCAGCCTTGGCCTAGGACAAGGCCCAACACAGGAGCATTGTCTGGAGGCTGTCTCAATGCCCGGGCTTCAGACTTGCCCTTAAGCCTGGGCATGGTTCAGAGGTCAGTTCCAGATGCTGGGGCCTTGGTCTTGGCCCAGGCCTGGAAAACAAGTCAATTCTCTTATGCATCATCCTCTTCTTTCTTTGTTATTCTTCACATTGATGGCATCCACTGGCGACTCACCGGAGTTAAAGAATTCTGGCACCTCCCTTCTCAGCGGAGGGTGCAATTTTGTTGTGGAACCCTCCGCTAAAGAGGGAGGCACCAGAATTAATTAACTCCGGCACATACCCAAAGGATGTCATCATTGTAAAGAAGAAAAAAGGAAGAAGAGGATGAAGCGTATGAAGGCTTGGCTCCAGCCTCCTGCCTGGGCTGAGGCAGAGGCTCCAGCCTAGGATGCCATCATCACATTTGGGCATAGGCCAAGGCCTCTGCTTTGGGCTTTGGCCAATTCCCTAAGGGGCGGATTTTAAAAGGCGCGCAAATAGCCTACTTTTGTTTGCGCTCCAGGCGCAAACAAAAGTACGCTGGATTTTAGTAGATACGCGCGGAGCCGCGCGTATCTGCTAAAATCCTGGATCGGCGCGCGCAAGGCTATGGATTTTGTATAGCCGGCGCGCGCCGAGCCGCGCAGCCTACCCCTGTTCCCTCCAAGGCCGCTCCGAAATCGGAGCGGCCTCGGAGGGAACTTTCCTTTGCCCTCCCCTCACCTTCCCCTCCCTTCCCCTACCTAACCCACCCGCCCGGCCCTGTCTAAACCCCCCCTTACCTTTGTCGGGGGATTTACGCCTCCCTCCGGGAGGCGTAAATCCCCGCGCACGAGCGGGCCTCCTGTGCGTCGGGCCGCGACCTGGGGACGGGTACGGAGGGCGCGGCCACGCCCCCGGACCGCCCCGGGCCGTAGCCACGCCCCCGTACCCGCCCCCAAAGCGCTGCCGACATGCCCCCGAAACGCCGCGACGACCGGGCCCGCCCCCCGACACACCCCCGACACGCCCCCCTCGGAGAACCCCGGGACTTACGCGAGTCCCGGGGCTCTGCGTGCGCCGGGAGGCCTATGTAAAATAGGCTTCCCGGCGCGCAGGGCCCTGCTCGCGTAAATCCGCCCGGTTTTGGGCGGATTTACGCGAGCAGGGCTCTGAAAATCCGCCCCTAAGTGAGGCCTCAGCCTCGGACCTGAATTTAGCCCCGATGGGTGATTTTTTTTATTTTGTGGTTTTCAAAACAAAACTTGAAAACCAATGAAATTTTCAATCATTTTGTTTTGAGAATGAAATGAAACAAAATAGGAAATGTTGTTATTTCCTATTTTGTTTCTCATGAATTCACATCTCTATTATTCAAACAGCACTACCCTCCACCCTCTTGGTGCAGTGGTTGTTGAGCCCGCTGCTTTGGAGTTTGCATATCTTGGTTCCTCATCATTCTGGGATGATTTCTCCTCCTCCTCTTCCAAAGTTGAATACTGGTTCCTGAACTAGGTCCTCATTCTCCCAGATGTATCTCAGCTTTGTCACCTCCTCTCTGAATTCTGCCATCTATTTCTTGAGAAAGTTGATCTATAGACATCTTTTACACTGGACCAGTTCTTCCATTTGGTTCATGACATCTATCTAGAAAACAGTAGAAATAATAACAGTGTCAACAGCTTTGTCGATAGTGTTTCTCAGCCATCCTTCAGCTGTTCGGTGTGTCTGTTACCTGGTGAAAAGGAATGAGAAAGACTTACAAAAGTCCCTACTTTTTCCTCAACTGACCTACAAGTAAAATTAGCTAGCCTGTGGAATCTAACTTCTACCTCCATACTCTGAATCCCTGTTAAAGTCTACTTACATGTTTATTTGTTTCTTGGAAGTATGAAGTGTTTTTTTTTCAGACTTCAAAATCTATTTATAAATCTAAGAGGCATGTAGTTTAGCTTCCTTTGTAGACTCCTGTTGTTTACGGTATAAAAATACATCAGAGCAAGTAGAAATAATTATCACAAGATCAAATATGATGCTACTAATCCAGCTGCCCCAGGAATTTATTTAATTTGCAGATATCAAAATCACTTGCTATCCTTCCCCTTCCTGGTACAAAGCTGTACATTCGCCAACTGATTACTAGTAATTTATCCTAGACACCGATGCAAAGAAACAAGTAATTTATACTAAAGAAAAATCTTTAACCTCAACTTCTATCAGGCTCAAGAATGAAAATCATAAGCAGCATTGCTTTTCCCAAGATCATTTCTTCACCAGATTCCAAACCTGATTTAAAAATAAAAGTTCTTCTTCTATAGTTATACAAGCTTTGACCTTGAGTTACAGACCTTGACTTTGGTATGGCAAACAATACACCTTTGTATTGGGTGGAATAGATTTTTTTAGGCATTAAAAGCACTTCAATCAAATAGCACTTGAAAAGCTCAAAGCTGGTACATGCTGAACACAAGGAAAATTAATTAAAAGATGATTTTCAGACTTTGCTGAATTTTCTAATGTTTCCAATTTCCAGTGAAGGTTATGGCTGTCTTTTATGGGATTAATTTTGTAACTGTCCTGCCTGGAACAAAATCCATGCATAAGTTTTACCCCCAGATTTTGCACCAATTTTCAATGCAGGTGCTATGAACTCTGCCCGCGGGTTTCCCCGTGAGCAGGCTCCTCACCTTGCTTTGCTGCTGCTCCCGACGCGGCTGGACGCGGCCGAAGTCGGGCCTTCACCGCGGCCAGAGCCATAGACTCAGTTTCCTCTTGCGGCCCGGAGGCCACCCATCTTGCCTGCTCCAGTGCGGCACGGAGCCACCAACGTTTGCCAACGCGGCATGGAGCCGCTGCCGACGTCCTGATCATCTTCGCGGCTGGAGGCCACAAGCCCCGGTCTGGATTGGCAGCTGGAGCCGCCCTCAGGGCCTCCTGCAGCGGCAGGAGCCGCTTCCATCATCAGGGCCTGCTTCTAGGCCCAGCCCTGCTTCTAACATCGGCATTGGTGCAGGACCGCTGTCCACGGTCCTGCACAGTTCCTGCTTCTTGCTCCTAGGCACATGGCTGCACCTCTCTTCAAGATTTAACGGGTCCACGGCCGGATATGCCCTGGGCCCCACCTTGAGACTGTTTCCTGTGCCAGCCCTATAAAAGGGCTGTTCCTGCATTCCATCTTCGCCTTGCATTGGAGTTACTTCGCTTCTGGAGGATTCTGCCTTCCAGCGCTCCGTCAGGTCCTTTGTGTTCTTCATGGAGCTCCTCGTCTCATCTCTTCTGCTTCTTGCCATGTCTTCGTTGCCTGAGGTCCTCGTCCAGGTCTCCTGATGTCTCGTCATCTGATGTTCCGCTTCCTGGTGTTCCAGCCCTCCTTGATGTTTTGATTCTGTGCTCTTGAGTCTTCCGTTCTGCCGGCCTTGGATCTCTGGGTGAGACGTCTCTGTCTGTGGAGATGCCGGCAGTGGACTCTTGTCCTGCGCTCCTGAGCCGTCCTGTCCTGCCAGCCTTTGTGGTGCTCCAGATGACATCGGCTCCATCGTCGAAGTCCTGCCTCGGCTGGATTCCTTCCTGCGCTTGTCCCGTTCTCCGCATGGTCCATGACCAGCCTCCTCGGGCTGTGTAGGGCATGCAGTGGGACAGGGTGGTCCGCGACCAGCCCATTGGGTCCACCCATGAAGGTGGGCTGTGTAGGGCACCCTGAGAGACAGTGCCAGTGTCTAACCTTCCCAGCTTCTCATCTCATCTGGACTTCATCCTCGTCTCGTCTGTGATGCCGTCGCATCAAACTTGGTGTTATGTCTTCGCATCAGCCTTGATGTCATGTCTTCGCATCAGCCCTCATCTGTGATGTCTTTGCCCTAGTCATAGTCTCATGTCTTCGTGTCAAGGCCTCCGTCTGCCCTCATCCTCAGGCTGGCCTGCTGCTCCATGACGATCCTAAGCGGTAGGTCCGAACGGGCTTGGAAAGGTTGGAGGACTGTTCACCTTCCAACATCATCTTGTTGGCCTTGGGAGCTTGCAGGCCTGGCAGAGGGTAAGACCGTGTCTCTGCCATGCTGGGACACGTTGCCAACCCTCGGTTCAGTCCTGGATTCGTCTGGGGTTGGGCCGCGGCCCAAGGGCACACAAAACCCCCCCACGTAACATAAGACACTTACATTCACTTTGAAAATTATCTCTGAAAAACTATTTGCACCCCTCAACACCTGTTAACCGCTGTGAGTAGTTTTAGAAAATTCAGAACTATGCATGCAGATGCAAACCACCTCCCCAACCAGGCTCTCTGGAATGCATCTTCATACTGCAGACAATTTTCTGAAGACTCCTTTCCATGGGTAAAGTGCTGTTTTACCCCTGGAAATGTTTTGAAAATTATCCTCCTAAATAACAGAATTAACAGACTGGAGAATGCACAACTCATCCTGTATCTGTATAAAATTTGCTTTGTATCCTCCTCATCCCCCCCACCCCACCCCGCCCCAACACTGATGCTAGATTAGTGTCTTTAATCAAAGATCTTGGATAAAAATTGAAAGAAAAAAACATTAAGCTTTTGATAGCCAGAATAAGGGTCAGAGCCATAGCTTGTCTATGACCAATATGGCCTTGGCCATAGGCACCGCTACCTGAAGGGTACCATAGTGCTGTCGGTGATGTTGCCCTGAGGAAGAGTGTGGTGGTCCCACATGAATCAGTAGCATGGCCGGGAGGGCTGATTAGGACAAGGAGTGTTACAGCCCTGCAGTAATCACTGATGGAGTCTTGAAGGGGAACAACACCGCGGCCCTGCCAGAATCATTGGTGAGGCCTGGGGAGGTGGAGCAAAACTGAAGCCTTGCTGGAATCGTCAGTGGAGCCTAGGAAGGAGGAGCAATGCTGCAGCCCTACCAGAAATGCCGGTGGGACCTGCGGAGTAGGAGCAATGCCATGGCCTTGCCAGAATTGCTGATAGGGCCTGGTAAGGAGGAGCAATGTAGTGGCCCTGCCAGAATTGCCGGTGGGGACTGGGGAGGAGGAGCAGTGCTGTGGCCCTGCCAGAATCACTTGCAGGGCCTTATGAGAAGGAGAAGGAATGGTGCGACCTGCTCTGCAGGAAGGAACTGTTGGCAAGAACTGATCGGCCCTAAGAAGAAATCCTGTTGGCCAGGAGGGCTGAAGGAGATTGCTGCTGCTGTTTCAAGAGGGGGAAAGTGAGAGAGAGTGTGTGTGTGTGTGTGTGTGTGTATGAGAGAGTGAGAGACAGCATGTGCATGCATGCATGTGTGTATGTGTGAGATTATGTGAGAATGAGAAAGCATGTGTGTGTATGTGTATGTGTATGTGTGAGAGAGCATGTGTGAGAGAATGAAAAAGCAAGTGTGTGAATGTGTTTGTACATGTGTGTGAGAGAGAACATATGTGTATGTGTGTGTGAGACAGCACACACCCTTGTCTGTGTGTGAGAAAGAAAGAGCATATGTGTGTGAGAGAGCGGAAAACTTGTGTACAACAAACCTCTTCTCTGCCTACTAATCTATAACAATCTTAGAGCATAAGAACATAAGAACATGCCATACTGGTGGGTCAGACCAAGGGTCTATCAAGCCCAACATCCTGTTTCCAACAGTGGCCAATCCAAGCTATAAGTACCTGGCAAGTACCCAAAAACTAAGTTTTCTCATGCTACTGATGCTAGTAATAGCAATGGCTATTTTCTATGTCAACTTGATTAATAGCAGGTAATGGACTTTGCCTCCAAGTACTTATCCAAACCTTTTTAAACCCAGCTACACTAACTGCACTAACCACATCCCCTGGCAACAAATTCCAGAGTTTAATTGTGCATTGAGTGAAAAAGAACTTTCTCCGATTAGTTTTAAATGTGCCACATGCTAACTTCATAGAGTGCCCCCTAAACTTTCTATTATCCAAAAGAGTAAATAAAAGATTCACATTTACCCGTTCTAGACCTCTCAGGATTTTAAACACCTCTATCATATTCCCCATCAGCCATCTCTTCTCCAAGCTGAAAAGCCCTAGCCTCTTTAATCTTTCCTCATAGGGGAGCTGTTCCATCCCCTTTATCATTTTGGTCACCCTACTCTGTACCTTCTCCATCGCAACTATATCTTTTTTGAGATGCAGCGACCAGAATTGTACACAGTATTCAAGGTGCGACCTCACCATGGAATGATACAGAGGCATTATGACCTTTTCTGTTTTATTCACCATTCCCTTCCTAATAATTCCTAACATTCTGTTTGCTTTTTTGACTGCTGTAGCACACTGAGCCGACAATTTCAATGTATTATCCACCATGACGCCTAGATCTCTTTCCTGGGTGGTAACTTCTAATGTAGAACCTAATATCATATAACTATAGCATGGGTTATTTTTCCATATATGCATCACCTTGCAGTTATCCACATTAAATTTCATCTGCCATTTGGACACCCAATTTTCCAGTATCACAAGGTCCGCCTGCAATTTAACACAAAACGCTTGTGATTTAATTACTCAGAATAATTTTGTATCATCTGCAAATTTGATTACTAGAGATGTGAATCGTGTGCCCAATCGTCTTAACGATCGGGTTCGGCTAGAGGGGGGAAAAAATCTGATCGTGAGTGATGTGGGTGATGTGAATCGGAATTGGTTCTGATTCACATCGTTATTTTTTGTTTTAGTGAGGCCTGACCCATTAAAATTAACTCCTTACCTTCCCCCACCCTCCCGAACCCCCCAAAAACATTTTACGATTACCTGGTGGTCCAATGGGGGAGCGGGGACCGATCTCCCACTCTCGGGCCATCTGCACTATTTTGGCTGCCACTCAAAAATGGCGCTGATGGCCTGATAAAAAAAACAACCCACCGACCATTTAAAAATGACCCCTTAGCTTCCCCACCCTCCCGAGCCCCCCCAAACATTTTAAAATTACCTGGTGGTCTAGTGGTGGTCCCGGGAGCGATCTCCCATTCTCGGGCCATCGGCTGCCACTCATAAAGATGGCGCCGATGGCCCTTTGCCCTTACCATGTGACAGGGTATCCGTGCCATTGGCCGGTTCCTGACACATGGTAGGAGCACTGGATGGCTGGCGCCATCTTTAAAGATGGCAGCAGCCATCTTTACGATGGTGGCGGCCATCTTTAAAGATGGCGCCGGCCAGCCAGTGCTCCTACCATGAGACAGGGGCCAGCCAATGGCACGGATACCCTGTCATATGGTAAGGGCAAAGGGCCTTCGGCGCCATCTTTATGAGTGGGAGCCGATGGCCTGAGAACGGGAGATCGCTCCTGGGACCACCACTAGACCACCAGGTAATTTTAAAATGTTTTGGGGGGCTCGGGAGGGTGGGGGAAGCTAAGGGGTCATTTTTAAAGGGTTGGGTGGGTTTTTTTTTTATCGGGCCATCGGCGCCATTTTTGAGTGGCAGCCAAAATGGCACCGATGGACCGAGAGCGGGAGATCGGTCCCCGTGCCCCCACTGGACCACCAGGTACTCGTAAAAAGCTTTGGGGGGGGGGGTTCGGGAGGGTGGGGGAAGGTAAGGAATTCATTTTATAGGGTCGGGGTGGGTTTAGGGGCTTTTTTGGTGTGCCGGTTTTCCCCGTCCTCCCCCTCCCCTGATTTACGATTTTTGATGCTAAATCGCGGGAATTTCTATTGTATCGTGACTTTTAACGATTTGTTACGATTTAAAATATATCTGACGATTGTTTTAAATCGTCAAAAAATGATTCACATCCCTATTGATTACCTCACTCACGGGCCGATACAGTAAAGTCCATGGGAGAGTGGGCGAATGCCCGCTCTCCTGGCGCGCGCACAGGCCACTCTCCTGTTCGCGCGATTCAGTATGCAAATTAGGCCCGGCGGTAAAGACAGGTAAAAGGAGGCGCTAGGGACTCTAGCACATCCCTAGCGCCTCCTTTTGGACCGAAGCGGCAGCTGTCAGCGAGTTTGAAAGCCGAAGCTCAATTTTGCCGGCAACGGTTCTCGAGCCCGCTGACAGCCACAGGTTCGGAAACCGGACGCCAGGCAAAGTTGAGCGTCTGGTTTTAGACCCGCAAGCCGAGGGCCGACTTCAAATTTTTTTTTTTTTTACTTTTCGAAACTTTCGGGACCTCTGACTTAATATCACCATGATATTAAGTTGGAGGGTGCATAGAAAAGAAGTTTTTACTGCTTTTCTGTGCACTTTCCCAGTGCCCGAAGAAATTAGCGCCTACCTTTGGGTAGGCGCTAATTTCTGAAAGTAAAATGTGCGGCTTGGATGCACATTTTCCTTTCTGAATCGCGTGGGAATACCTAATAGGGCCATCAACATGCATATGCATGTTGCGGGCGCTATTAGGTTCAGGGGGGTTGGATGCGCGTTTTCGGCCCCTTACTGAATAAGGGGTAATGCTAGTGCATCAAAAACGCGCATCCAATCGAGGGTTAACAATGCGCTCCGTCGGAGCGAACTGTACTGTATCGGCCCATCATTGTGTTCATTTCCAGATCATTTATAAATATATTGAAAAGCATGGGTCCTAGTACAGATCCCTGAGGCACTCCACTGCCCACCCCACTCCACTGAGAAAATTGTCCATTTAATCCTACTCTGTTTCCTGTCTTTTAACCAGTTAGTAATCCATGACAGGACATCGGTACCTGTCCCATGGCTTTTTACTTTTCCTAGAAGCCTCTCATGAGGAACTTTGTCAAATGCCTTCTGAAAATCCAAATACACTACTTCTACTGGTTCAACTTTATCTACATGTTTATTAACCCCTTCAAAAAAGTGAAGCAGTTTGTAAGGCAAGACTTGCCTTAGGCAAAGCCATGCTGAATTTGTTACATTAAATCATGTCTTTCTATATGTTCTGTGATTTTGATCTTTAGAACACTTTCCATTTTTTTCCTGGCATTGAATTCAGGCTAACTGGTCTGTAGTTTCCTGGATCACCTCTGGAGCCTTTTTAAATATTGGAGTTACATTAGCCACCCTCCAGTCTTCAGGTACAATGGATGATTTTAATGATAGGTTACAAATTTTTACTAATAGGTCTGAAATTTCATTTTTTAGTTCCTTTAGAACTCTGGAGTGTATACCATCTGGTCCAGGTGATTTACTACTCTTCAGTTTGTCAATCAGGCCTACCACATCTTCTAGATTCACTGTGATTTGGTTCAGTCCATCTGAATCATTACCCATGAAAACCTTCTCTGAAACGGGTATCTCCCCAACATCCTCTTCAGTACACACTGAAGCAAAAAAATCATTTAATCTTTCCGTGATGGCCTTTTCTTCTCTAATTGCCCCTTTAACCCCTTGATCATCTAACGGTCCAACTGACTCCCTCACAGGGTTTCAGCTTCGGATATATTTTTAAAAGTTTTTACTGTGATGTTTTGCCTCTATGGCCAACTTCTTTTCAAATTCTCTCTTAGCCTGTCTTATCAATATCTTACATTTAACTTGCCAACACTTATGCTTTATCCTATTTTCTTCTGTTGGATCCTTCTTCCAGTTTTTGAATGAAGATATTTTGTTTAAAATAGCCTCTTTCAACTCACCTTTTAACCATACCAGCAAAATCATTTTGCCTTCCTTCCACCTTTCTTAATGTGTGGAATACATTTGGACTGTGCTTTTAGGATGGTATTTTTAAATAATGACCATGCCTCTTGCACACTTTTTACTGTTGTAGCTGCTCCTTTCAGTTTTTTCTATTTTTCTCATTTTATCAAAGTTTCCCTTTTGAAAGTACAGCACTAGAGCTGTGGATTTGCTTACTGTCACTCTTCCAATCATTAATTCAAATTTGATCAAATTATTATCACTATTGCCAATGGACCCCACCACCGTTACATCTCTCACCAAAACCTGAGCTCCACTGAGAATTTGATCTAAAGTTGCTCCCTCGCTCATTGGTTCCTGAACCAATTAGAGATTTGAATCGTGTCCTCGATCGTCTTAACGATCGATTTCGGCTGGGAGGGGGAGGGAATCGTATTGTTTCCGTTTGGGTGTTTAAAGTATCGTGAAAATCGTTAAAATCGTGAGCCGGCACACTAAAACACCCTAAAACCCACCCCCGACCCTTTAAATTAAATCCCCCACCCACCCTCCCGCACCCCCCCCCCCAATGCCTTAAATTACCTGGGGGTCCAGCGGGGGTCCGGAACGGCCTCCTGAAATCGAATCATGTTGTCTTCAGCTGGCGCCATTTTGCGCCGCCATTTTGCAAAATGGCGGCGCAAAATGGCGCCGGCCATAGACCAACACGATTCGACTGCAGGAGGTCGTTCTGGACCCCCGCTGGACTTTTGGCAAGTCTTGTGGGGGTCAGGAGGCCCCCCCAAGCTGGACAAAAGTCCCTGGGGGTCCAGCGGGGGTCCGGGAGCGATCTCCTGCCGCGAATCGTTTTTCCGTACGGAAAATGGTGCCGGCCATACGCCATTGACAGGGCAAAGGTAGCGCCGGCACCATTTCTATCAATGCACCCGTGGCCCGAGAGTGGAAGATCACACCAGGACCCCCCACTGGACCCCAGGTAATTTAAGACATTTGGGGGGGGGTTCGGGAGGGTGGGGGATTTAATTTAAAGGGTCGGGGGTGGGTTTTAGGGTGTTTTAGTGTGCCGGTTTTCGCGCCCTCCCCCTTCCCCTCCCCCTTCCCCCAATTTACGATTTTTTGACGATAAATCGGGGGAATTGTTATTGTATCGTGGCCCTAACGATTTTTGACGATTTAAAATATATCGGACGATATTTTAAATCGTCAAAAAATGATTCACATCCCTAAAACCAATTGCTCCATAACTCTATCATTTATTCCATCCAGGAACTTTATCTCTCTAGCATGCCCCGATATTACATTTACCCAGTCAAAATTTGGGTAATTGAAATCTCTCATTATTACTGTCAATTTGGTTAGCGTCCCTAGTTTCTCTTAGCATTTCACTGTCAGTCTCACCATCATGGCTAGGTGGACGGAAGTATACTTCTTTCACTATACTCTTCCCCAACACACAAATCAATAGTTCTCAGGTATGGAAAGCAGGGAAATTTTGAAAATCCTTATTTGTTTTAATGTGTCTGTTTAAAATACTTTATTGCTGTTCAGAAAATGTTTTTATATTTTAATTGTTGGATGTTATTGCTCTCATTAGCTGTTTTGAATTATAATCTTTATTCATGTGGTTTTATTAATATTGATGAAATGTATATTTCTTGATTTTAATGTTTTATGAGGAATGGTAATCTTTTTTTTTTTTTTAATTGTTGCACTGCATACAGACTCTGGCTTCTTGCGATTTCCAGTTGTTTTTGTCTTCACTTTTCTATTTATAGTTTATGGTCTCTTTATTCTATATATGGTGAGATTCTGTATGAGTTCTGCATCTGTGATTAAGGTGAGGTATTCTGCTAGCTTGTAGCTTCTGTACAGAGATCCATAGCACCTTGGCTTGTTCTGTTTTGCTAATAGGGGTGTATTGGAGTTTTAGGGCCTGTTGTAGTGTTTGCAGTGTTGCCTTTTCATAGGTAGGGTTGTATGCTGGCTGTTAGTGTTCTTTTGATATAGACAGTTTATTGTATTGCAATTGACAGCAGCAGCACTCCCTGAACGTATACTGCAGCTTGTTTTATGCTGTCCGGCGAAACCTCATACAAAAAATGAAATGTGTTCACAATACTTCAAGCCAGACAACTCAATGACACGATCAGGATTACACAAGCATTTACTGAGCACATCTTGATTTGCTGCTGTAATAGGCACCCACTACTGATTTGTGAGCAATGAGAATTCTCTTCAAGCCTATCTAAATTGAAGATATAGATCAAACTGAGCACAAATGCTATATTCATTAGAGATGTGAATCATGTGATCGATCGTCTTAACGATCAATTTTGGCTGGGAGGGAGGGAATCGGATCGTCGCGGTTTTGTTTTTTTAAATATCGTGTAAATCGGGGGAGGGCGGGAAAACCGGCACACTAAAACAACCCTAAAACCCACCCCGACCCTTTAAAATAAATCCCCCACCCTCCCGAATCCCCCCAAAATGTCTTAAATTACCTGGGGTCCAGTGGGGGGGGGGGGTCCCGGTGTGATCTTCCACTCTCAGGCCACGGGTGCGTTGATAGAAATGGCGCCGGCGCTACCTTTGCCCTGTCATATGACAGGGCAAAGGTAGCGCCGGCGCCATTTCTATCAACGCACCCGTGGCCCGAGAGTGGAAGATCACACCAGGACCCCCCACTGGACCCCAGGTAATTTAAGACATTTTGGGGGGGTTCGGGAGGGTGGGGGATTTATTTTAAAGGGTTGGGGTGGGTTTTAGGGTTGTTTTAGTGTGCCGGTTTTCCCGCCCTCCCCCGATTTTTGACGATTTAAAATATATCGGACGATATTTTAAATCGTCAAAAAACGATTCACATCCCTAATATTCATATAGCGCAGCAGACAGAACGTCGCAAAATTCACCCTGATGACATGCATAGCCCCTGAGGCATCTCTTACAAAGAGCGATACTCGGCCAGAGTCGGACAAGTTTCAATAAAGGTCTTTTTTTATACATGTAAATATAACATACATATTGTAAATGATGTTTTATCTCAGAAAACTATACTTTGAATATCCTTTTTCATGTAAAATATGTAATTATAAATTAATCATTTTAAATTGTGTGTAGGGAGGTGTGACAAGATGGGTTGGGGTGCAGGGCTCTAAGGTTTGCCTAGGATGCCTAACATACTTGCACCAGCCTTGGGCATTGCTGTACAAACATTTGACAGTCTTCTAACTCATAGTGTCATGTTTTATGAAATGGGTGAGAACGCAGCTTTTCACTTGGCCATAGGTGCCAAACTGCCTGGCTATGGTTCTGATAAGAGTAGCTTTCCAAACATCTTCTAAAATTATTGCTGAGGGAGTTCCAAAAACATTTTATCACTTCTCCTGCTCCCTGGCACCAAGAAGCCCAACTTCATCACTGACTATTCCAAATTCCCTGTTGGAGAAACAAGTCTAAAACCTGAATAGAATCCAGCAGCATTTGAAACATGAGAGCCACATTGTTGTGCAGATGGAAAAAATGTGCCACTGGGAGGGGAGGGGCGACAATCTGCCAATTTATGTATACTTTTTTCAAATGTTTGAAGGTCTTGGGGGAGGGGTGGAGGGGTGGAGTATAGAGCTGGCAGGCCTTATACTTGGAACACTCAGGTGGGGGATTCAGCCTCTAGGGCCAATATTTGTACTTTCTTTCCCCCTCAATCAGCACTTACACTTACAAAGTCAGAGAGAAGTCAAATTTTAATACCAAAATATTTATGGAATGATAAACAGTTTGACACTCACTATGAATAGTATGGTATTGAAAAAAACTAAAAAGTCATGGGATAGGAGACAATGTTCTTTGTGGATTGCAAGTTGGTTAAAAGACAGAAAACAGAGAGTAGGATTAAATGGTCAGTTTTCACAGTGGAAAAAGATAAACAGTGGAGTGCCTCAGGGATCTGTACTTGGACCAGTGCTTTTTAATATGTTTATAAATGATCTGGAAAGGGGTATGATGAGTGAAGGGATCACATTTGTTAAGGACTTGGATCCCTGGGCCAAGAAGGAGTTGGTACCACCAGTGGGGAGGAACCCCACAGGTTCCTGCCATCGACAGGAAAGTCTGAGGAAGATCTGGGACCCCACTGGGGCTTCACCAATACCAGCCCTCGTTCCCCTCAGGTTGAGCCCTTGGGTACCGGGGCCATCTGGATTTACGTGGGGGTCTCAGGGGTCGAGCTGAAGGAAACCGTAGACATGCACCCGGAGGCTGGCACAGGATGAGTAGGTGGCGGATCTTGAGGCCAGATACTGGTATGGGTCTTGGCAGGCAGCGAATCTCATAGTCAGGCAGGCAAGGGTCTAGGCAGGATCCAAAAGCAGAACAAAATGCAGGAACGGGCTTCCAAGTCAGGACACAGGAGCCAAGTAGCCAAGGCAAGGCCTGAGGAGCATGCTGTGCCTTAAATAGTCTGAGGCCCAGAAGGGGAGGCCCCGCCTCCTCCCATGGTGATCCCTTTAAATAGGGACACATGGTGCGCACGCACGTGTAGGAGGCTGGGGGTCAATTGGCAGGCCTGAGCAAGGCCCGGCAGCATCCAGGCCGCGCCGCGGCATCGGCGAAGGAGGTCCAGCAGCAGGGCAGCATGGCGGGGTGTGCTGGCAGCAGTTTCCTGCCGCTGCGAGGGTCCTGGGACCGGCGAAGGAGGTAGAGCGATGCTGGTAGGTGCAGGGAGCTGGTCACGGGTCTCTGAGGCCGGCTTCCGTAACAAAATTTGCGGATGATACAAAATTATGCGGCGTAGTTAAATCTCAAGCAGATTGTGATGACTTGCAGGAGGTCCTTGTGAGATTGGAAGACTGGGTTTCTAAATGGCAGATGAAATTTAACATGGACAAGTGCAAAGTGATGCATATAGGGAAAAATAACCCTTGCTGTAGTTACACAATGTTAGGAGTTATCACCCAGGAAAGAGATTTATGCGTCATAGTGGATAATATATTGAAATCATCAGTCGAGAGTGTTGTGGCGATCAAAAAAGCAAACAGAATGTTAGGAATTAGTAGGAAGGGAATGGAAAATAAAACGGAGGATGTCATAAAGCCTCTGTATCGCTCCATGGTGAGATTGAATCTTGAATACTGTGTGCAATTCTGGTAATCACATCTCAAAAAGGATTTAGCTACACTGGAGAAAGTGCAGAGAAAGGTGACCAAAATGATAAGGTGCATGCAATGGCTTCCCTATGAGGAAAGGCTAAAGAAGTAGGGCTGTTTAGTTTGGAGAAGAGACGACTTAGGGGGGATATGATAGAAATCTACAAAATCATGAAAGGACATGAACATGTTAATCTAAAATTGGTTATTTACTCTGTCAGATAATAGAAGGACCAGCGAGCACTCCATGAAGTTAGCAAGTAGATCATTTAAAACAAATCAAAGAAAATTCTTTGTCATTCAGCGCATACTTAAGCTCTGGAATTCATTGCTAGAGGATGTGGTTACAGCAGTTAGTTTAACAGGGTTTAAAAAAGGTTTGGATAAGTTTCTCGAGTATAAATCCATAAACTGCTATTATGGTAATTAGTAAGCAATAGTAGCTTGTGATCTAACGTTTGGATACTTGCCAGTTAATTGTGACTTGGATTGGCCACTTTTGGAAACCGGATACTGGACTTGATGGACCCTTGGTCTGAACCAGTATAGCATTTGTTATGTTCTTACGTTGTGTTCTTATAACTGCACAGATGACAGAACTGATACAGCTGTGATGAGGAACTCTGAGTGCTCAATCACAGACAGATGACTGCAGCCATAGAGGAAACTGTGACTGTCAGCAGATAGCAGAAACCAGCAGTGATGAGCAAGAAAGTAAGGTGAAAAGATTGATGCTTCTAGGATCCTGCAGATCATCCAGGGGCAGGGCAAGTGCAAGGGAATTAGGTGCCCTAGGCACCTTCTGCCTTGTGCCACTTCGCCCCGGTCACACTGACAACCCCCCGCCCTGCCCCTGGTTGCAGCCCCAACTCCAGGAACAGGGACTACATGCTGCCCCCCCCCCCCAAATTTAAATAAAATAAATCCTCTACACTCCATACCCCTCCAAGACTCACAAAAAGCACTTGTGTTCCAGCAGGGGGACCAGGAGCGATCTGCCGCTCCTGGTCTGTCGGCTGGCACTAACCAAAATGGCACCAATGGCCTTCAGCTCCTACCATGTGACAGGAGTTACCAGTGCCATTGGCCAGCCCCTGTCATATGGTAGGAGCAATGAACGATGGTGCTGGTTATCCATTGACCCTACCATTTGACACAAGCCGGCCAATGGCACTGGGAGCCCTTGTCACATGGTAGAGGCTAAAGGCCACCGGCTCCATTTTGGCTAGTGGCAGCTGACGGTCCAGGAGCAACAGATCGCTCCTGGGCCCCTGCTGGACAACCATGGGTTTTCAGGAGTCTTGGGGGGGTCGGGAAGGTGGCGAGAAAGGGAGAACGGCAGGCTAAAGTGGAAGCTGGGCATAATTTTGAAGGGGCACTTTTGCCGCTTTAAAATTCTACTGCCTGAAACGGCCACCTCACCCTGCCTCATTGGGTCATGAGTGGTTGGCACCCTAGGCCCAGGCTTAGCTCTCCTAGTGCTTCTGCTGGCCCTGTCCAGGGGAACTGCAAGCTTGTCTAGAGCCAGTTCCAAACTGAAATTTCAACAAGGAGTAGGGTCGTCCAGGGATTCCAAGGGGCAAAATACCAATAGGAAGAAGCAAGGGAACATAGTCAGAGGAGGAGCAAACAGGAAGAGATCCAATTAGAAGGTTAGCAACATTTAAGCAATAACCAATAAGGAGAAGAGAATAGAAAGAGAACCGAAGCTAAGCAATGACATAAATTTACATGTGGCTGTGTAATAAAGAAATATATAGAGATATTCATTTAAAAATGCTGCAGGGGCAAAACACTATAAGGGCCAAATTTTAAAAGATTTACACGCGTCGAGTGCCTTAGGTCACCGGGTCTATTTTATAAGGGCCGGATTTTCAAGGACTTACGCGTGTAGAGCGGCTTATGCACGACGGGCCTATTTTCAAAAGGCCCGGCAAAGTGCGTAAAGCCCCAGGATATGACTAAATTCCGGGGCTTACTAAAGGGGCGGTCCAGGGTGGGGTGTGGGTAGGGCAGGGTGGTCCAGGGGTGGGGCAGGGTCAGAGGCTTCAAGCACAGCAGCCATTTGCCATTTTGCCGGGGTCGCTGAAGTAAGTTCGACAACAAGAAAAATAACAAGAAAAGGTAGGGGGGAAAGGGCGGGGAGGAGGTAGGGGAAGAGAAAGGAAGGTAGAGTAGGGGGTAGGGAACAGGGGAAGGCAGTACGGCTCAATGCGGGCTCGGCACGCGCAAGGTGCACAATTATGAACCCCCTCGCGCGACGACCTCCTATTTTATAAGATGCGCGCACCTGCTATAAAATCGCACATCCACGTGTGAGCGCTGGGTAGCGCGCGCACATGGATACGCTCACGCTGGTTTGAAAATCTGCCCCTAAAGACCCGGCGATGCGCCTAAGTCCCAGGGCTTGCAAAAAGGGGCGGTACGGGGGCAGGACCAGAAGCCTCAGATGCAGCAGCCATTTGCCGCTGTGTTGGAGGATCGCGTGCCGGCAGGCTGCTGGTAGGCACAAAAAGTTTGATAAGAATTTGGGGGGTAGAGTAGGGCTAAGGTGGGAAAGCTTAGGGGAAGGGGTGGGAAGGTTAGGTTAGGGGGAAGGGAACAGGGGAAGCCCGCGGGCGTCGGTGCTTGCAAGGTGCACTAGTGTGCACGCGCAAGTTATAAAATTGGGCGTACATGTATGTAAAGCTGTATTGCAGCCTGTTGTTACTGCAGTGGTACAAAACTATTAGTACAGTAACTGTTATTACTGAAGAGTGCAAGGCGAGGTGTGTCTTTTCAGCAACTGTCTCTTAGTTGCTTATTATTTTCCCAGCTTAATTAGAGGAAGTCTTGCCATGACCTCATAACTGGCACTATTCATGCAGGATACTGGAACTTTTCCTATTCTGCAGGTTTTACTCACTGTCTGTTATCTGGTAGAAATGTGAATCGTGTGATCGATCGTCTTAACGATCGATTTCAGCTGGGGGGGGAGGGAATCGGATCGTTCTGGTTTTGTTTTTTTAAATATCGTGTAAATCGTAAATTGGGGGAGGGTGGGAAAACCGGCACACTAAAACATCCCTAAAACCCACCCCGACCCTTTAAAATAAATTGTTTTGCCGTACAAAATGGCGCCGGCCATACGGCGTATGGCCGGCGTATGGCCGACGCCATTTTGTACGGCAAAACGACATCAGGAGCGTAGGAGATCGCTCCCGGACCCTCGCTGGACTTTTGGCAAGTCTTGTGGGGGTCAGGAGGCCCCCCCAAGCTGGCCAAAAGTCCCTGGAGGTCCAGCGGGGGTCCGGGAGCGATCTCCTACGCTCCTGACGTCGGGGGACAAAAAACAAAATGGCGCCGGCGCTACCTTTGCCCTGTCAGGCAAAGGTAGCGCCGGCACCATTTCTACAATGCACCGGAGGTCCGAAAGTAAAAGATCACACCGGGACCCCCCCCCCCCCCACTGGACCCCAGGTAATTTAAGGCATTTTGGGGGGGGGGGGGGTTCAGGAGGGTGGGGGATTTATTTTAAAGGGTCGGGGTGGGTTTTAGGGTTGTTTTAGTGTGCCGGTTTTCCCGCCCTCCCCTTCCCCCGATTTACGATTTTTGATGATAAATTGGGGGAATTCCTATTAAATATCGCCTCTAACGATTTTTGACGATTTAAAATATATCGGACGATATTTTAAATCGTCAAAAAAGGATTCACATCCCTATTATCTGGTATTTATGATGTTCAGGACTTGACACTGTTCACTTACTAGAATCACAAATGCAGCACTGTGTAAACCAACAGGTTTATTTGGGTTTTTTTTTGCAGTTTCTCATGTCCATCTTTGATGAGTTGATGACCACTAATGTATATCTCTGGCATTTACACAATTGGCTAATTATCCAGTACAGCTGTGTTTATCTGACTTACTACCTGCTTTAAGAAAACTTTCCTTTCCTTCTTCCCTCATCATACAGATCAACTTGAAAATATGAATGAAGAATAGTGAACAAAATTTAACTTCCAACTTCAGAGGAAACAAGGGTTTCTGCTTAAAGTCAGCATAATTTGAAGAAAGGGAAGGGATAAAAATGATCTAATGCTAAAATTTTTAATACAAGGAATATATATATATATAAAATTAAACCAAAGAAAATACTGGCATTTCACTTTACTAACATATTTTCCCTCACATGGAGACTATGGGTTTGAAGGAAAGAATAACAGAGCTAAGAACACTTGGGCATCACATAACATGAGAGTATGGGGTACAGCAATTGCAAAGATAAAGCTGACAGCTTCAGTCACAAATGGTACATGCAAATGAATATAATAAACATCTTAAAAGAATAGCTTGAGTAAATAATAACACAACAATGGGGTGATTCATAAATGCAAGAAAATGTTGTGCATTTTGGGAATATCCAAACAATGATTCCCACCAAGTTAAAGCAACAGTGTATCTACTTTATTTAGCAATACCTTACTGTTTTCTTTATATTACAGACATTGTTTCATTACATTTTTTGCTTCAGAACAAAAGTTCCATAGTTACATTTTCCAGAATTTGGGAAATATTTGACATATAGGAATAAAATAGAGCTTCCAATATTCAATTATAGATTAAGAATAATTTTCAGAATTTAAAAATGGATAATAGGGCATGTGTACTCCTGAATTTATGCTGTAAAAGTACCATTAATCTGGAGAAGACAATGGGAATCACAAATAATTGTAGATTTATTATACACAATAGGGTCAGGTTGGTGGGTGGTGGGTGTTGCACTGGAGGTGAACCCTTGGCCTGGTGCAGGATTGGTCCAGCCCTCTGGTAGGATCAAGAGAGCACCTGCCACCTGGAGGCGGAGCACACAAGGAGACAGAGGCTAGCTGGAGCTTCTTCAACAGAAACCCTGGGTTTCTGCAGGTTGAGCCCTTGGGTACCCGGACTGCCTGGACTTAGGTGGGCCTCTGAGGATCTCCCAGAGAGGTAGCAGAGAGGTATGCCCACCATGAACAAAGGTGCACGGCTGGTGAAGATAGGATGGGCTAGATCAGGAGCCAGATCACCGGAGACCTCCGGGAGGAAGTAGGAAGTGAAGGTCCTCCGGGCGAGATAGGCAGCGCCCATTGGTCTAGTTGAAGGTAGGCCACAGTCAGTGTATGAGCAGGCTGGTCTGGTAGTCACAAGAGCAAACAGAGTATCTGAGTATAGCGCCTGCAATGGTCAAAGCCAGTGTATCAGTCTGAGGATGGTCAGCCAAAGCAAGGGTCAGTTCCAAGGTCCGTCTGTACGAGGTCAAGCAAGCAAGGGTCAGTTCCAGGCAGCAGTCAAACATAGTCAGAAGGCAGGCAGTGGTCAGTTCCAGGCAGCGGTCAAACGTAGTCAGGCAGGCAGAGGTCAGTACCGTGAATCAGTCCGAGAAGGTACAACAAGGAGAGGAACTTGGACTAGGAGACAGGACAGACACTGGAACACAGAGAGGACCATGGGAACACAGGAACTCAGGAGCACTAGAACAAGACAGGAACACAGGAACATGGGAACAAGAAAGGAATGCAGGAACTCTGGAACAGGACTGGAACAAAGAAGCAGGACAACACAGGAACGAGGAACAGCAAACTAGCTACACCAAAGGAGTCAACCCGATTACCAAGGCGAGGTTCTGGGGACAGGGCCTCGCCTTATATATCATGGTTAGGTGATGTCATCATCGGGCACCGCGGACCAGTTTCCCGTGCTGGGCCCTTTAAAGGGCCGAGTGGTCCACACGCGTGCGCCTAGTGGTGGGGCCAACATCAAGGAGGATGCTGAGCCCCGGTATGAGGAGCGCTGCGAATCTGAAGGCCTCAATGGGCCTAGAGATGCCATGGAGCACTGTGGGCAAGAGGAGCTGGCTGCGGCTGCAAGGAAAGATGGATCAGGATCTGACTGAGAGAGGTGAGCAGGACTGGCTGTGGCACTAGTGCGGCCAGGACGTGCAACAGTGGGGGGTCAAAAGAACATAAGAGCAATTACTTATCTGGAATAGGTGATGGCACGCTTTGGTAACTGTCAGGTTAAAAGTAGAATCTAGGGAGAAAGGGGTTGCCTTTCCAGCAGTTTGGCCTGGGAGATGAGATAAAGGGTGGGAAAAAGATACCAGAATTGAATTGCATAAATATATAGGGATGTGAATCATTTATCTGATGACTGAAAATATTGTCCAATATTTTCAATATTGTCAGATATCGGGGGGGTCCCCGATAGCGATAGGAAATCCCACGATTAATTTAGTGGGTTTTCTTATCGTTATTGGGGGGAGTGGCAGGAAGAAAGGACACAACCTGACCCTTTAAAATGAGTTTGTTAGTATCCCCCACCCTCCGCCCCCCCAAATTTTTTAATACCTGGTGGTCCAGCGGGGGTCCCGGGAGCATTCTCCCGTGCTTGGGCTGTCGGCTGCCACTAATCAAAATGGCGCCGATGGCCCTTTGCTCTTACCATGTGACAGGGGCTATCGGTGCCATTGGTCGGCCCCTGTCACATGGTAGGTGCACTGGATGGCCCACACCATTTTTAAAGATGGCGCCAGCCGTCCATTTTACCTTGTAAAATGTTTGGTCATGTCAGAGGAATATGCTCTAAAACCAGTATATTCATGTGCTACTGCTGTGAAGATAGAAGCTGCAGAATCAATGTGTAAAGTAGGAAATTTAGTAACAGCCTCTGAAGCATTATGGGGCAGATGCAATACAGAGCACTCAGTCAATAGTACCGTATAACCTGAAGTTGGACGCGGATTGTATAGTTGCTACCTAATCCCCTTAAGCAATAAGGGGATTAGCGCCTCCACAATGCGTGTCCAATATGGAGTGAAACTAATAGGGCTCATCACATGCAAATGCAAATGTGCAAATGCCCAAAGCAGGTGTTAATTGCTAAGCACTCCTAAAAGTACCACAGAAAAGCAGAAAAAAATACTTTTCTGTACAGCCTCCTACTTAATATCGTCATGATATTAAGTAGGAGGAATAAATCTTTAAAAAATAATAATAATTAAAAAAAAGTGCCAGCAGTCTGGTGCAGGGAATGGATGCTCAGTTGACAAGCATCCATTTCTTGAATCCCTGGCTATGCGTGGTTTAGGGAAACAGATGCCAATACATTTGGCGTCCATTTTCCTAACCGGTGGATGGCCGATGCTCGCAGGCTTCCATGCATGACACCCCCAGGAGGGGTGCCTGGGGACGTGTTAGGAAAGTGAGCACTGAGTGTTCAGCACCTGCTTTCACCGCATATTGCTTGCATCGGCCCCTATGTGTGGTCTCATTCAAAATGGCAGCACCCTCACCAAAATTTGACAATTTATTAATCAAAGCTTCAATTTGTATATTATTCAGGGAACCCATTAGGGTATCAACATCTCCAAAGATCTTTGCCAACACAATCCTGGGGCTTCTCCAGCTTATGAGGTTATTCTCAGGGACCAGTGAGAAAGACCATTATTTAACACTAAATCATGGCCTCCATAGATAGAACGATAACACCACTGTCGTCTCATGTTTATTGTTGTCATCAGGATTTGGGTTACATAGGATCAGCAAAATAGGGATACACAGGAAGGAAAGAATTCTGCACAATACCAAATAGGGTCCTCAACAAAAGGCAAGTGACCACCATCAGTCCATTGAACCCTGTGGTGGAAAATGGCATCGTTCCACTTCACTGTCAATGAACCATTGTTCTTTTCTGTTTCTTTTGAAATGAGTGTAAGTCTTGTCCAAATGAGCTGTCTTGGGTAGTTTTTGGTTCTGATGCCTGCTCACACAACTCTCTGGGACTCAGGATAATATAGTAGGGCAACATAGATTACTTCAGTGGGTATATCAATGAAATAAGCATATTCAACAACATCATGTAGGTATATTGTCTTCCACAACTTTCTAGGGAGTTGTTCTAGGACTCATTCACCATCCTCTCTCACTCATACAGGGTCCATCCTTCCACAACTTCCCACAAAGAAATATCAAAACCCACTTCACATTCAATTCACAATCAAGTCCATTATTCCATTTTATCCAAAAATGGTTTCTAGCTAGATCTGTCTTTATGTTAAAATAACATACAGCTGTTCATAGAATCTGTTCTGGGATTCTTGTTGGATAAGCAAAGGGACAGCTCAAGGCAATCTACTGCCTGAGGTGAAGAATGAGATGGTGGACTCCCCACTCCACACCTCAAGGCATGGTATAGGTCAAATCATCAAGAGGGGCAAGGGGGGGGGGGGGCTTAGAGTCTGGCTCTTTCGTTGATTTCAAATGCTACGGAAGGGGGAAAGGAGGGATCAGAATTCCCAGAGGAGTGGCAATAGATTGTCAGTGATAATGCTTCTAGGAAGCTGGCAACCCTGCCTTACTTCCAGGAACCCTCACACCTGCCTCCCCAAGCAATTTCCCCATGAGAATTGGAAGATGGGTGAATAGATGGGGGGTCTTTGAGTGGCACACTCTCTGGGCCAATTCAATATAACCAGCAGAAACTTCTTTTTGCAAGCGCTACCTCTGACTGTCTACTTCAGCTAAATTTGAGTAATCAGACCTTGAGTGCTGTGCATAGTTCTGGTTGCCCTATCTCCTGAAAAGATATAGCAGAATGAGAAAATGTACAGAGAAAATCAACAAAAATGATCATAGTGCTGGAATGATTTTGTATGAAGAAAAGCTAAACAGATTAGGGTTCTTCAGCTTGGAGAAGAGACAACTGAGAAGAGAATATGATAGATGTATATAAAATCATGAGTGATGTGCAACAGGCAGATTGCAGATTGTCCAACTTCAAGGAAAACTGATTGAACAATAGGAAATAAATTCTGAGATCAGAATGCACTTTAGTGGTCTTGTTTAGAATTTTGTGTTGGTTGCATGGACATTAATTGACTGAATAACTTGCATTTGTATATTCAGCCATTTCTAAATAAAAGCGGTGGCCCCTATTATCCAAATAGAAATGTGTGAAATTTCTTAAAGAGAATTGAGTAGGATAGGAATCAGAAAGTGGGAAGAAGAGATACTGGGTAATCTAAAGACTGCCTATGTTAATTTGGAAGATAAATGAAGTGAAAGACTTGGTTAAGGCTTGGGAGATACAACAGCCTTAATATAATGTAATCATTCATCTTTTCCATTTATCTTAGTTTTCCCTGTGCTTCAGGAACATCGACCTATGGCTAGACATTATGACTCCACCGTAGATCATTGTCCTTTCCAGTGACAAATGCTACTGTTGTCTTTATTGGGTCTCACTATCAGTTTCCTACTTCTTAAGTGTACTGTATTCATTTCCTAAAATAAATCTCTGAACTTAGTATCGGGGAATAGATGTATTTCTTAATACATCTGAACTGAGAATTTTTGTTTTATACAAGCTTTAAGTATGAGATGGTGGAGAAAGGAAAATGCCATGCTGAAAATGTAGTGATTTATTTTTCTTACTCCTTAAGTTATTATCTAGAATGTTAGCTGTATGTAATAAGTTACAGCAAACGTACATTTAACTTATGTGGGCTGTATGACATGACAATAACAATAACAGACTCTGAAGAAATAATTGCTTCAGCTCGGGGAGCTCAAGCATCTCAAAATGTTTTGCTCATAGATTTGAAAAGTTCTTTATTTTCTTGGCTAGCTAAATCTGAATTTCATTATACACAGTTCAAAACTCTTGCAACCTGTCAGAGCTGCAATTGCTGTTAGATATACTTCATCAAGAGCAGTTCTACGAAATACAATTATTGCTAACACTATAATTGCCCATTTCCTAGGTTTATAAAGCTGATTATAAAGAGCACTGAAGGCAACATTAGATGACAAGCTAACCAATTCTAATTACTTTTGCATCATTTTTGAGATTAAATAATAGAATGCAAATAATTTTTATGAAGCACAATTAAGCCCTTTTCATTCATTATTCCTGCACTTGTTATTGTAGATACTGTGGAATGAGTGGCTAGTGTAAATATCTATGAATACATAGCATCATCTAGATTCAAAATTCTTTGCTCAGACATAATGTTGGCATTTGTAAATGTTAAAAACACTGTGGTTAGTGCTCTGTAAATATGCTGAAAATTTCTCATACATATACATACCAATGTTTTAATCCTGAACTGGACAATGTTCAGGACTGAAATATCAGATCTTAGGGGTGACGTATTTAATATGCACCAAATATTGCACATTGTATGTGATTTTCTACATGCTGTTTCTCTTCTGATATTCCTAAGAAATGAGCCTGGAAGAAATCTAAAAGTAAAATTTAAGACCCAGGCGCGCACACATGGACGCACTGATTTCATAACATATGCGTGTATATACACATCTGTTATAGAATCAGTTATCCGTGCATACATACACATACAATTTTATATTGACGTGCACATGTGCATGAAAATGCCATCTCGAGCTCATAAGTCAGGGGAATTTTAGTAACTATGCATGGCGACGCAATAGGCCTTTTTCCCAGTTCACCCCCTAGCTAACTTGCCTTCCTTTTACCTTATTAGTCCCAAGCCTTAAAACCCCTCTGACTAGCCTCATTTTTTTGTTACACTACTTATACACTGTCTATAGCAGATAGGGATGTGAATCGTTTTAGGACGATTAAAATTATCGTCCGATAATTTTAATATCGTCTTAAACCGTTATGGAACACAATACAATAGAGATTCTAACGATTTATCGTTATAAATCGTTAGAATCGTGAGCCGGCACACTAAAACCCCCTAAAACCCACCCCCGACCCTTTAAATTAAATCCCCCACCCTCCCGAACCCCCCCCCAAATGAGTTAAATAACCTGCGGGTCCAGCGGCGGTCCGGAACGGCAGCGGTCCGGAACGGGCTCCTGCTCCTGAATCTTGTCTTCAGCCGGCGCCATTTTCCAAAATGGCGCCGAAAAATGGCGGCGGCCATAGACGAACACGATTGGACGGCAGGAGGTCCTTCCGGACCCCCGCTGGACTTTTGGCAAGTCTCGTGGAGGTCAGGAGGCCCCCCACAAGCTGGCCAAAAGTTCCTGGAGGTCCAACCTGGAGGTTGTTCAGCGAGGCGCCGGAACCCTCGCTGAACGACCTCCTGCAGTCGATCTCCTGCCGGCGCCATTTTCCGTACGAAAACGATTCGCGGCGGGAAATCGCTCCCTGACCCCCGCTGGACCTCCAGGAACTTTTGGCCAGCTTGTGGGGGGCCTCCTGACCCCCACGAGACTTGCCAAAAGTCCAGCGGGGGTCCAGAAGGACCTCCTGCCGTCCAATCGTGTTCGTCTATGGCCGCCGCCATTTTTCGGCGCCATTTTGGAAAATGGCGCCGGCTGAAGACAACAAGATTCAGGAGCAGGAGCCCGTTCCGGACCGCTGCCGTTCCGGACCGCCGCTGGACCCGCAGGTTATTTAACTCATTTGGGGGGGGTTCGGGAGGCTGGGGGATTTAATTTAAAGGGTCGGGGGTCGGTTTTAGGGGGTTTTAATGTGCCGGTTTTGCGATTTTTAGATTTTTAGATTTTTAGATTTTTCACGATTTTTTCACGATTTTTCACGATATTTTACCCCCCCAAACGGCAACAATACGATTCCCTCCCCCTCCCAGCCGAAATCGATCGTTAAGACGATCGAGGACACGATTCACATCCCTAATAGCAGAAGTAAAGTTATGCGGTAGGGGACTCCGGAGCGTGCTTGAGCATATAACTACTTACATGCTGACTTTATGGTGCAGCCCTGACCTGCCCATGTCCTACCCATGCCCCTGCTCCACCCCTTTTCAGTAAAAGTTTTTATGCGCATACTGGGAGATACATGCGTGGCCGCAGGCCTTTTAAAATCCACTCGGTGTGCACGGGTGTGAGTCACATGCATATCTCCCAATTTTGCCACGCACAAACCTTCAAAAATCAACCATTTAGTGAGTGAAGTTTTCTAAGAAGTATTTTACAATAACTTTAACTAGACCTCATTGAGGTATAGTTGATTCTTTTGTGAAAAATTAATTGAGAAGTCAATTATGCTTGTAGATTTATTATGCACTAATAGTTAATGAGCTGCTTTACATAATTTTGCATATAGCAACTTATTAGCTACTAATTTAAATAAAAATCTGCAAATGTAGCTAGGAATGCAAAGGCACACTCAGAGCCATGGCCTAGTCCATGCATATTTCCACCAAACCCTGACATGGATTCTCCAAAAATGGGGGTTGTTAAACCTCCAAGACCCAAGGCATAGTGTAAGCTCAAATTCTATGTCTCTGTAACTTTCTAGTGGAAAGAAACAGGATGGATACATATATGGTTTTACAAACATAAACGTTTATTGTTGAGCTTGTTCTATGGAATTAATTAGTACCATGTAGTATACATTTTCTTCTTGTCACACCCATAATCACAATAATAAACCAAGTCCAAACTGATTTGTGCATGCAGTCCCTTAATTCATTCCTAGGATCCCCCTTCTTCCCATAAGTGGAACATAGGGCTGCCCGGGGTGCATTAGATGAGTTTTCCAATCCCTCAAGGTAGTCTTTTATACTCTATGGACTCCATCATTTCAGCCTCCCACATGGGGAAGCTAAAACCTAACCATATCTACTTCTATTTTCACTTCAAAATGTATATAACCTTCTTAGTAGAGACCCAGTAGGGTTCCCTACATTGATGATTTTAATAACATAGACATAGCTATGGTGACTATCTCTAATGAAAAAAAGAAAAAAGTATCATGATTTCAGATAGAATCATATGACTATCTCTGAATCTTATTTTAAATTGTATATATTTATGACAAATTATGTACAATTTACCTGGAATTCAAAAATGCAGCTTGTGATCCCAGAAAAAAACAAAAAATCAGAATACAATCATAAAATACAAGAAAATAAGAAATAAACTTCATCAGAGCTAGCATTAGTCCTCTTAAAAGAGGAGGAACCAAAGAAAGGAAAATGTTGAAGTACGACCTCCAAAAATACGAAACATCAAAAAAAAAAAAAAAAGCTGGTTCTTGGGAGGCAACTTAATACAGTGAGCTTAAGTCAACAGTGACATACAAAGATGACATTAGGAGGGCTTAACATTTACCACTATAGCATCTTAGGAAAGTCCTTGCTTCCAAGAAATTAACTGAATTGGATCATAAAAAGCAAAGTTTTTATTCTTATATTGTGTCTAATATGACATTTAAAAGGAAACTGAAGAAAGAAGCTCACCATGGGGAGACCACTTTTTGTCGCTTAGCAAGAAAGGCCTCAGGCCTTAACTGTGTAGCTTTACAAAAATCAGGAACATCAATAAGAAAAGTTTACTGAAGGAATGAATAGAAGAGGATTTCCACCTCAGAACTGAGGATCAATATCAGATTTGGTATATATATCAGCATTTCCCTTCTTTGGTACTTGCCAGTGATTTATTACATTTGATAAACACATTTTTAAAAAATCAAACAATATTTTAACATTTTTAATTTAAAGTTCTCTCCAAAATCTTCAAATTCCTCATATACTAAGCTGTGACATTTAGGGGTGAATTTTCAAAGAAGATATACATGTAAAATAGCATATACATCTATAAGTAGCTTGTACGCTTGTATATGGTATTTTATAAACATAAAAAAAACAGATGTATTTTGCTTACGTATGCACATTTTCCCGCACATTAAAGGGACACCTAGGGGCATTCTGCAATGGGGCGAAGAGTTAGATGCATAAGTTGCTGTTTTATAAGAGACTTTTACGAATATATTAAGCAACTTATTAATACAATTTTACACCTGCTCATTATTTTGCATAATTGATATCAGCATTGTCTGTTGTTTGCTATTGGTTAGGTGAACTAGGGGAGTTCAAAGTGAAGAACTAGGAGAGTCTTGATGACCTGGAGAAGGATTGGGTGAACTGGTGGAAGCATAGACAAACTGTTATTTCAATTATGTGCATGTTTTAAAATATACCGACTTCTGTAATCAAATCAGGGTTTTACATAAGTTATATATTTTTGGGTAAATGTTTAATCGATAGGCTGGAGAATTATGCTTTCTATGCATTACAATTATTCACACATAAGCAAACATATGCATGTATCTTGGGACAGACATACACACATTTTATAATCTATGCATACCTGATACATACAAATTATAAAATATTATAGTAGATCTCTGTGCAGTCATATGCATGCGAATATGGAGTTGTTTGAAAGTTATCCTCCCTGTATGCACATTCCAATGACAATATAAACATAATGCATAGAATAAGTTTACTTGTTATCATTACTTTGCTGCCAAGATACCATAGAGGCCTCCAATCCCATCTTCCTGCATTGTACCATTGTAGTCTTCTTTGTGTCATTCTTCCTTCCCTCTTTGGTTATTCTTAACAGAGAATTATATTTTATATCCCACTTTTGACTTTAAAGTAAAATCTTAATATCCAATTACAATCTGGCTTGAGTGCAAAGGTTATCAGAAATACAGTTGTATTTACCACTAATTCAAGGATTTACACTGGCTCCCGATTGTACACCGTATCTAATACAAAACCCTATCCATTATCCACAAAGCCCTCTATAACCCTGACATGAATTGGTTCAAGGATTCATTAATATTCCACACCTCCTCAAGACCAACCAGAAATCAATACCTAGCAACCCTACCCACCCCCTCTCCCAAACTCTACAACCTTGCATCCAGAAAAGCTCACTCACTGTCCATTGCCAGTCCTGCGCTTTGGAACTCTATGCCAGCTAGTCTACGCCAAGAATTCTGCCCAAAGAAATTTAAGCATAAGAAATTTCTATATAAAGAGCTTTAAGCTAAATCAAGGTTATGTCTCTTTGCATGTATATATAGTTCATGTTTCCCACTTTAAACTAAGTTAAGTTCATATTTTGTTCGCATTTATTTTTATTTATTTATTTAACAGTTTTTATTGACCATCATTTAGTTGCCACTTTCACAACAGTTTACAAACTTTAAGAAAATAAATACATCATTTTTTAATAATATTAAAAGGCATAAAACAAAAAAACAGTCTTAACACAGGTTATTAACAATAAAAGTAACAGATAAAAGATAAAATGGATAAGAGGTAAAAGGTAAAAGCACTGAAGTTGTTTTCATGCATCTATACTGTAGGTCTTTTTAAATAACCATGTTTTCAGGTTTCGCTTAAATATCTTAAAATCTGATTGTAGTTGGCATTTCATTCCAAAGTTTTGGGCCTGCTAATGATATGGCTCTCTCCCGTACTGATGTTAATTTGGCTGTGTTGACTGATGGAATGAACAATAAACCCTTATTTGCCGATCTTAAATTTCTCTGCGGCGTATGAAGACGTATTGCTGCTTTCAGCCAATCATTATTTTCTCCAAAGATTATTTTGTGTAAATTACATAAGGTCTTAAATTGTATATGTGATTCTATTGGAAGCCAATGTAGTGCCATCAAAACCGGTGTTATATGTTCATCTCTTCTTTTTCCCATTAATATTCTTGCTGCCTTATTCTGCAGCAGTTTGTAGTGGCCTGAGTGTTGATGCTGGAAGCCCCAAGAGCAAAATATTGCAATAATCAGTACCTGCAAAAATCAAAGATGTCCTAAAATCATCTTGTTTTAAAAAAGGTTTTAGTCTCCTCAATGTCAACAGTTTAAAATAACCTTCCTTTATTTTCTTTGATATATGTTTTTTAAAACTTAAATCTGATTCTAAAATAACACCTAAATCTCTTACATTGCTCTTAGGAGTAATTTTGTCATTTTCATTTAAGATTAATGGGAGTAATATATCGTTTGATTGTTTTCTTTCCAGTAGTATAACTTCTGTTTTCTTTAAATTTAATACTAACCTCATTTGCTTTGGCTGATAACGGTTAAATACATATTTATCAATTTGTAAGTTTTCTCAATAGAATCATTTATTGGAACTAAAAATTGTATGTCATCTGCATAGACATAATGATTTAGACCTAATTCGGCCAGCAAGTGGCACAGTGGCAACATATAAATGTTAAAAAGAGTTGCCGACAAGCATGAACCTTGTGGAACTCCTGTTGTTAATTTAATTTTATCTGATGTAGAATTATTAATTTTTACTCTATAAGTACGTTCAGGAAGATATGAGGCAAACCATTTCAATGGTTTATTTTCAATACCAATTTCTGTCATTCTTTTTAATAATTTAGTATGATTCACCATGTCAAAAGCCGTGGATAGATCTAAAAGTATTAAAAAATATCTTTGTCCATTATCAAAACCTTTTTAAAATCATGTCTGTTAATGAGATTAAAAGTGCTTCTGTATTAAAATGTTTCCTAAAACCAAATTGTGAGGGATATAAAATCTCAATTTCCAAATGTTCCGTCAATTGTTTCTGTACTATTTTTTCTGTTAATTTCGCTAAAAAAGAAAGATTTGAGATTGGTCTGTAATTGTTAAATGGATTTGATAAAAACCTGGAGAGGAATTATCCCCCCAAAACTTGGATCATCCAATTAGTTCATATTACTTGCATTTATCAAGAGATATCAGGAAAGCATTTTATAAGCTAAGTTCATGTTTAATGTAAACCGATGTGATACTCACAGTGAATGTTGGTATATAAAAACTTTAAAATAAATAAATAAATAACTCTTGTGAATTGTATTTCTCAGAAGAAAGGTAAAATTTAACCTGGAAAAATATAGAGCTGAAGTCTGTACCATGATGTGACAAACAGTACAGGCACCACAAGCCACGTGAGACCCAATTGTTGGTAACTAATTATCAATAGATAAATCCGAATGTACTAGTTGATCTTATAAATTAGCCCCTTGAGTGAATGTAAATCTAGGAAAGTCATGGAATTCTTGTGCAATTGAAGAATATGCCAATTTTGGAATATTATTTGCTTCATCTTGTGTGTCATAGAAGACAATGGTAGAACACATGTTAACACCTCTGTGGGATCCAGCAGACATGGTAGGATCAACCATTCATGATGAGTACATTTCACTCTAGCATATTCGCGTTTGATGCACCAATGGGGATATCCTCTTGCTCTAAATCTGTTGCTCAATAATACTGCATGCTGCTGATATTCTGATAAGGTAGTACAAAGTCGTCTGATGCGAAAAAATTGACTGACTGGTAAATTTTATTTCAGAGACCGGGGATGTGCACTGGTGAAATGAAGCAAAGTGTTACTAGACACAGATCTTCAAATCGTGCCATGTAAAGATTGGCTAAATCCGGGGCCATGGTGGATCCCATCGCTGTCCCGCAAGTCTGTTGAAAGAATTTTCCCTCGAAAGCAAAGAAACATTTTGTCAAACTGATATTTAATAAGGACAGTAAAAAGGATGATGGAATTCTTTGAGGTTTTAGTCTTGCTTCAAAAAAATCAAATACAATGTTTATCGCTTCATCTTGCTGGATGTTAGTGTAAAGTTCTTAGACATCGAGGGTCACCAAAAAGAGTTGAGAAGTATCAGTGTGATAATTATCTAGAAATTGGATCATTTCTTGAGAATCTCTGATATATGATCTTTGGGAACTCACATGGGGTCCTAGGAAATGATCTATGAATTTAAACAGAGGTTCCAGAAGAGAACCTCTACTGGAGATGATTGGTCAACCAGGAGGGTTGGGATATTTTTGTGTATTTTTGGTAGGATGTAGAACACTGGAACCATAGGATTTTTCTTAAATAGAAAGGAGACTTTATGTGTAGTCAAAAAACCTCTTTCCATGCCCTCCTTGACAATTTGCTTAATGGTGTTTATAAGATTGGTAGTAGGATCTGTTGGGAGAAGTTGATAAACATCTGTGGTCTTGAAGTTGTTGCTGAACCTCCGTGACATATTGAGTCCTGTCTAGTAACACTATCTTTCCTCCTTTGTCAGCAGGTTTAAAAATGAGGTTGTGGTTTTGGCGAAGTTCTTTCAGAGCTTGGACTTCTTGTTTAGTCACATTGGAAAAGGACCGTTTTTGAGAAAAGGATTGCCATAGATCTTGTAATATGCTTTGATGGAAGTTGGAAATGACTGTGTCTGCTGGAACTGGTGGAACCCATGTTGATTTATTTCTTAAGATTTAAAGATCTGGTCCACTGGGTTGATTCATGAAAAAATGCTTGTTATAAAGTTTACGGATAAACTTGAATAGTGCTATTTCAAGTTGAAATAAGTCAGCTTTGGGAGATGGTATGAACGTGAGTCCTTTTTCTAATATTTGTAATTAAAGAAAGAGAAAAAGAGGAAAGATTCAAAATCTAAGATTCCGATGGGTTTGTGAGCAAGTCTGTCTCATGAATTGGGATTCGTCTGTCCAGCTGCCAATTTTTTCACATCAGACGACTTTGTACTACCTTATTAGAATATCAACAGCAAGCAGTGTTATTGAGCAACAGAATTAGAGCAAGAGGATATCCCCAATGGTGCATGAAACGCGCCTACACTAGAGTGAAATTTACTCACCGTGAATGGTTGTTCCTACCACGTCCGCCAGATCCCACAGAGGTGTTAACATGTGTTCTACCATTCTATTCTATGACACACAAGATGAAGCAAATAATGTTCCAAAATTGGCATATTCTTCAATTGCACAAAGAATTCCATGATTTTTCTAGATTTACATTCTCTCAAGGGGCTAATTTACAAGATCAACTAGTACATTCAGATTCATTTGTTGGTAATCAGTTACCAACAATCGGGTCTCACATGGCATGCGGTGCCTGTACTGTTTGTCACATCATGATACAGACTTCAGCTCTATATTTTTCCAGGTTAAATTTTACCTTTCTTCTGAGAAATACAACAGACTGCCATTCCTCAAGAGTAATATACATTATCCATGTAATTTGTGGTACGTTGGTAAAACTACACGTGCCCTTAAAACTCATCTTATTGAGCACCGATCATGTATCAGCACAGGCCGCCTAACTGATCCACTGACTTCACATTGCATTGAATTTTCTCATAGCTTTGACGACATGAAATAATTTGTCCTGGAACAATTCCATCCTAAGTGGTGCGGAGGTGACTTTAATGCCTTGTTACTCAAGGCTGAACAACACTAGATTCATCGCCTGGGTACCATTCATCCTGACGGTCTCAATGCCACACTACAACTCAATGTTTTTCTTTGAGCAAACATTTCTATCAGTATTATTAAATCTTGATTTATGTTTCCATGGCAGCATGTCGCTTTCACATCTTGACGTCACCATGCTGGACAAAGCACCATCTACATAAAAGCTAAGTACCTAAAAATTATTTTTTGGTATATTAAATTTAATTACCCTGTATTATTTACCTTTAGAGCATCTATTGTTGTCATCTTGACTCCTGAAGAAGCAACCATCCTGTTGCGAAACACCAGCCGCTGTCGTGTCAATTATTAGCTATTATCTAACGGGTACAGATGGACATAACATATATATCTTAATACCAACATTTTTTCTTACATTGCTTGTTGAATCATTTTTGGATGCTCCTTTGATAGTAGGGATGTGAATCGTTTTTGAACGATTAAAATTATCATCAGATAATTTTAAAATCGTCCTAAATCGTCAGAGTGCACGATACAATACAAATGCCCCTGATGTATCATCATAAATCATCCTAAATCGTTAAATAGGGCACGGGAATTATTTGGGGGAGGGCGGGAAAACCAGCACACCAAAACCCTAAACCAACCCTGACCCTTTAAAACCAATTCCTTACCCTCCCGAACCCTCCCAAACCCCCCCCCCCAAAAATGTTAAATTACCTGGTGGTCCAATGGGGGGGTCCCAGCGTGATCTCCCGCTCTCGGGCCATCGGCACCATTTTGGCTGCCACTAATTAAAATGGCGCAGATGGCCCGATAAAAAAACCCCACCTAACCCTTTAAATTGACCCCCCTTAGCCTCCCCCACCCTCCTTACCCCCCACCCAAAACCTTTTAACATTACCTGGTGGTCCAGGGGGGCCTCGGGAGACGATTTCCCATTCCCAGGCATCAGCTGCGCTAAAAACAAAATGGCGCCGATGCCCCTTTGCCCTTTATTTTAGCGCAGCTGATGCCTGGGAATGGGAAATTGTCCCCCAAGGCCCCCCTGGACCACCAGGTAATGTTAAAAGGTTTTGGGGGGGGGTCGGGAGGGTGGGGGAGGCTAAGGGGGGTCGATTTAAAGGGTCGGGTGGGGGTTTTTTTAGCAGCGTGGGCCTCCCTAAAAAAAAAATTAGCGATGTGAATTGGAATCGGAAACGATTCCAATTCACATATCTTAACGATCAGATTTCCCCCCCCCCCCCCAGCTGAACCTGATCGTTAAGACGATCTGGCACACGATTCACATCTCTATTTGATAGCCTTCATAAACTGCAAATGATTAAAAGATCGGACGGCTTTGCTAAGTGCCAGCACGTTGTCAGACTTGCTGATGTGGTTTCTCCACATTTCATATAAATTGTAACCAAGGTATTTAGCGTTATTAAAAAAATATTTTGGCGGATTCCTTTTGATGATTTGCTATATTATAAAATGGCCATGTACCTGGGCCTGAGAAAAGACCAGGGGACCATGTACACCCACATGCCTGTTTAAAAATTACCATCTAAATGTTTCAGTTTGGTACATGGGAGATTTGAAGATTTTGGAGAGAACTTTAAATTAAAAGCATTATAATATTGCTTGTAGGGATGTGAATTGTGTGCCTGATCGTTTTAACGATCGGGTTCGGCTGGGGGGGGGGGGAATCTGATCGTTACGAAATGTGAATTGGAATCGGTTCCGATTCCAATTCACATCACTAATTTGTTTTAGTGAGGCCCACGCCGATAAAAAAAAAACCCATCCTGACCCTTTAAAATTATCCCCTTAGCCTCCCCCACTCTCCCGACCCCCCCCCCAAAACATTTTACACATTCCTGGTGTATGTGTAAAAAGTATGTGTACCTTTGCCCTCACAATGTCACAGGGGCCGACTGTCGGCCGACCGTCGGCCCCTATGACATAGTGAGGGCAAAGGTAGCGCCGGCGCCATTTTGAATACTGGCAATATGGCCGGAGTGCAGGAGGTCACTCCCGGACCCCTGCTGGACTTTTGGCAAGTCTTGTGGGGGTCAGGAGGCCCCCCAAGCTGGCCAAAAGTCCAGCAGGGGTCCAGCAGGGGTCCGGGAGCGATCTCCTACCCGCGGGACGTATTGCCAATATTCAAAATGGCACCGGCGCTACCTTTGCCCTGTCACATGGTAAGGGCAAAGGGCCATCGGCACCATTTTGTTTAGCGCAGCTGATAGTGTGGGAACGGGAGATCGCTTCCCGCGGCCCCCCTGGACCACCAGTTATGTGTAAAAAGTTTGGGGGGGTCGGGAGAGTGGGGGAGGCTAAGGGGGTAATTTTAAAGGGTCGGGGTGGGGTTTTTTTTATCGGGCCATCGGCGCCATTTATATTAGTGGCAGCCAAAATGGCGCCGATGGCCCGAGAGCGGGAGATTGCGCCGGACGCCCCCCCCCCCACTGGACCACCAGGTAATTTAAAACATTTTGGGGGGGTTCGGGAGGGTGGGGGATTTGTTTAAATGGTTGGGGTGGGTTTAGGGGTTGTTTTGGTGTGCCGGTTTTCCCGCCCTCCCCCGATTTACGATTTTTCACGATAAATCGGGGGAATTTCTATTGTATCGTGACTAACGATTTTTGATGATTTAAAAAATATCTGACGATTTTTTTAAATCGTCAAAAAACGATTCACATCCCTAATTGCTTGATTATTTTAAAATGGCATAGTCAAATGTAATAAATCACTGGCAAGTACTACAGAAGGGGAATGTTGATATACATGCCAAATCTAATGATGGCCCTCAATTCTGAACTGGAAATCCTTTTCTATTGATTCCATCAGAAGACTTTCCTTATTGCTGTATTGCAGTGTTTTACAGCAAACTGCAACATATTTTACAATAAAAATCAATACAAACCTGGTTTACAAAAGTGTGGGGTTGAGGATAGTCATTAAAACAGAGAATGACACTGATTTGTTTTGTTTAATTTTAAATTTTCCTGATTAAGTTTACCTTGAATTCTGCTTGCAAGGTTTGCATTTTCCCAGGAAACAATACATGAAGAATGAAAACTTACCATGATTTCAGTTGGCCATTTTCCCAGTTTCACTGGAAAGGAATGTATGGACATACTGAAGTTCACAGATGCACTTGCATTTTGTTATCAAAGTATAGGAGTCTATTTACTAAGGTATGGCATGTGGTAGCTCACGTTATTAGTGAATAGGTCTCATTAGAAATAATTGGAGTTGTGATTAATAAATTTTGGCCTGCATTATTTAATAGATCTCATAGTGCTAGAAAGGAACAATATTGAAGTGGATAATTCAGTACATGCAGATGACATTTTTCCAAAGCTATTTACTTCACTTGGGTGAATCACCTGTCTGAAAATTGCTTTCCTTTGCCCTGCTAAAATTGTATGGGCTGTCACAGTGCCCATACTTTTAGTTGGATTTAAGTGAGGTATCCCAGGGATCAAGGAGAGAGCAGGGTAGGGAAATAATCCTCCTAGAACTAATTTTCAAATCCAAATGCTTTGCTTTTTCAACCAAAAGTTTGAAAAAGAAGGTGCCTGCAGGTACTTTGTACTACTTTCTATTTAAAAATCTAGCTGCAAAGTATCTGCAGACTTTGTAGCTAGTCAGGCAGTCTGAATATTGCCCTTAGCATGGAGTGAACTTCCAGGAAATCTGGTGACAGCCAAAGCGATCAGGGGAGTTTCCCAGTGTACAGGACTGTTGTTGCTTCTTTTTAATCTGTTAGCAGCAATGCTGAGGCCTTTGAGGGGAATATAGGCTTGTTTACAAATGATACCACATTTTCTAACAGATGAGACATGCCAGAAAAGATGGAAAAAATGAGAGTGGCCTTGAAAAAACTAGAATAAAAATAAAAGGCTTGAAAAATGAACTTCAGTACAAAAAATGTGTAAAGTCATGCATTTGAGCATGCAAAAATCCATTAGCCATGTATCATTTAGAAGGACAAGACATGGAAACTACCAAACAACAAAGAGATTTAGGAGTAATCATCTCAAATGACAAAGTCAATGTAATAAAGCAACTGTGAAAGCTAACAGTATGCTTGGTTGCATAAGTAGAAGTAATATTAGCAAGAAAAAGGAGATAATATTCTCTCCATAGAGTTTGTTTCTAAGAACCCACCCTGACTACAATGTTCAGTTCTGGAGGTGTACCTTCACAGAGACGCTGAAAGGATGGAAGAGGTTCAGAAAAAGGCTACTAAAATAAGACAATGCCTGCAACACAATCCCTACAATGAAAAGTTTAAAATATTCAAAATGTTCTCAAGGAAAAGAAGGGAAGGAGAGCCATAACAGAAATTTTCAAATATTTGACAATCTTAATCAAAGTATGAGAAGGGCAAATCATCCGTAGAAGAGGAAATTGAAAGACAAGGGGTCATGATCTGAACGAATGAAAGAAGGAAGGTTTAGAAGAAATATGAGAAAACCAAAACTGTGATAGAATTGCTTGGGGCAAACATAGAACATGATAGTAAAGAGCTGGTGGAATTTAAGTGGTAGAAAAAATTAGAGCGTGGCATAGCCTGGCTAGTAGTGCATGTGATGGGGAGTAGCACAATTGAGAGGTTAGTTGCAGGAGGTTTGAGAGCAGGGGAAGGTGCTGTTGGTTTAGGCAATTTATATGCTCATCTACTCAAATCGGTAGAAAACCAGAAAGTCTTGGCAGACTGGATGGTCCAATTAGTCTTTCTTTATCTGTCACCATTTATTATGTTTTATGATATACTAATTAATCCATGTAAAATCTCTAATTTTAGCAATATGAATTATAAATTCAGAATCCCCATGACTGTTATGTCTAGCTATAGGTAAAATTATTCATAATTCATACCTTATCTTCCTGGCACATTGCAGTTACAATTGTTACATCTAACTGGAAAAGGCTTTCTTATTCATGAAGGATGACCACATGTTTATGATTAGCAGTGCTAAAGTAGATCGGCACCAGCCTTGCAATACTTCTTAAGAAAAGCAGTTCACATTTACTGAATGTCTTTAACAATTAACCGTGACAGAACTTTAAAGAAGCCCATGTAGCATTTAAAAAAAAAAAAACCTAGTTTAAAATCATTATATAAAACCTGACATGTCAAATAGTATTTCTATCATAGTCTTTTACCCTTAGTGGAGGCTTAAATGATTATATTATGCAAATCTTGAATTTAAAGCTTTTAGTAGTAACAGTATTTACAGCAAAATCATCATTGTGAGAATTCAAAAGGCACCTAGAATGCTTTATTTCTTTAAATGAATTTCAGACATTTTATAGGGATTTGATTTTATGTAGTCTTCACATTGGCTAAGTTCATGTTTTATTTCTTCTCTTTTCCCTGCATATGAATTAGACTGAATTAATCGGTGAGTGTTTACAGTGTCATATATGCCACATACCAGCAGCTTACAAAAGAGGATCATCTAGATGTGTTTGAAGAAATAAGAAGTGTTTCAGTTGTCCATGGCAACACAATGATTCCATTGTCATTTTGATATTTTCTTTAATACCGGGTCTCAGAAAGGGTCCTGCTATGTATTGTTCCCATTGCATAATGATGGGAGCATACATAGTTATATACCGAGCATACTTAGTTACATGAAAAGAAAATAAAGATAGGAAACTCTCACTTTAGTCTTCACCATTTTTGTTTATTTTAACAAATTCACAAGGATGTGAATAAAAACTTGCCAAATATTTATAACATGGGTATCCAGGACCATGTGTTTCACTCCACCCATCCTCTCTTCCAAAGCCAACATACAATTACATAGAAAACATGGGCAAATTTTGAAGATCATAGACCGCAGCTTTATGAACAACATAATAGCATCCGAGCAAAGCAACTACAGTAACATTCCATCACTCCGCCTACCTCTCAATAAAGTCAGCCCTGGCAATCCAGCAAGATCGGCCACCCTCAGGTCCACCGACCTGGAAAATACAGCCACTCTTCATCTCACATCGGGGGCATCTGCCACAGCCAGCAAGGAGCTCATACTGACTGAACCCAATCACACCAAACACCACTCAAGATCCAAGCTTTGGTAAACCCGCCTCTCCAGGCTGTGACAAACCAAAGCAAACCAAAATCAAAAGGGGTGAAAGTGGAAAACAACAAAACCAAATTACCAATAAAGAGGGAGGGAGGGATGAAACAAGTCCTTCCTTTATAACCATATTCATCACGCCCCCGTCCCTTGGTCCTTATCATTGTTAAATCTATTGCCAGTTTTTAAAAATAGAGAAGTAAGATTTTCATTTTCAAGAGAAAAAAATATCAGAGAGAGGTTGTGCCTATCAATGCTACCACAAGTGGAGAAAAGACAAACAACGATTGGGGGAAGTGAATTAGTTTGACATTTTATTTGTGGACATTGTTTGATGTAAAATGCTCATAAATCCTTTGGATAAGGAAACAATATTTTTGTCACTTTTTCACCACATATAAATGTACTTTTGTTTTACATTTAATTATCTGTCCCTGTTCAAAGGTTTATGTGGATAAGACAACTAGAGCTTTAAATGTCCATTTAATGGAGCATCAGTGCTGTCTTTGGCTTACTAAACAAACAGCACCATGTGTACCACATTGTCTCGAGTTTAATCACAAGTACAAATCCTTGAGATGTATGGTAATAGATCATGTACCCTTGCATTGTCAAAAAGGAAATTATGATTTAATTTTAACACAAAAAAAACCCAAAGATGGACATCAAATTAAATAGTTTGGAACGACAAGGACTTAATAGCTTTATAGACTGGAATTTATTTTTATAATCAGTATTCATTTACGATCATCATTGTGAGGTAGTGTTTTATTTTTTCCTAATTAGATCTGTTTTCATGATTGAACAAATACATTTACAATAAACACAAAAGCACTAACAGCATTCTAATGCTGAAAAATGTACGCTAGGTACTGATTTGTGTGAAAACTTGAATTTGATTTTCAACTTTTTAGATGATTATGTTGTGCTCCGCAGCCGTGGGAGCCAGAGCCGAGGACCCACTACCTCACCCGCGACGGCGACCCACCAGGGGAATCCCGGGGGAGGACCCCGACGCTAGGCCCTCGCTCCGGCACGGGTCCCCCATGCCGACCGCCGCAGGAGGAGCCGCCCCTGCTCTTCCCTCACGATGTCCTGCAGCATTTCCCCCGTGAAGGAAATCCAAGATGGCCACCACCATCTTTAGGCACGAGGCCACGCCCCCTTCCTAGACTTAAAGGGACCTGATCCCTTTAACCAGCTGCACCTGTGTCTAATCAGCCTGAGCAGGGGAAGTATAAAGGAAGGCTTCCTCTGCTCATTCCTCGACTTGGCAACGTCCTCCAACGCTGTCTAGTCTGCTTGCTTCTGTGAGTTCCTTGTGCTCGGACTCTGGTTCCTGTTTCGTCTTGGTGCTCCTGGTTCCTGACTTTGGATTGGCTTACGGTGATTCTCTGGTTCCTGACTTCGGCTTGGCAAGCGGTGATTCTCTGGTACATGACTTTGGACTGGTGAGCGTCGACCCTCTGGCACTTGACCTAGGACTCCTTCAAGACCACCATCTCCAAGGGCCCACCTAAGTCCCAGCGGCCCGGGTCCCTACGGGCTCCTCCTGGGGGGACCGCAGGCTTCCAGGGCGAAGCTCCAGTCAGCCCTTGCACCAACACCTGACCTCTCAAAGGTCCGCCTAAGTCCCAGCGGTCTGGGTCCCTACGGGCTCCTCCTGGGGGGACCACAGACTTCCAAGGGTGAAGACACAACTCCTCTTCTCGTCCCTTCATCAGTCTCTGCTGTCGTCTCAGTCTCCAGAGCCAAGGGTCAGCTCATCCCGTCTTCTGCTCTGCCTCGTCTCTCGACGAGAGAACCTACGGATCCTCCGAAAGGTATACCATCCTCCCATCGGCCAAGGGTCCACAAGCCTGAGCGTAACAGATTATTTATTTATTTATTTATTTATTTATTTTTAATTTTTATATACCGAAGTTCTTGTGGGAATTACAAATCACTCCGGTTTACATAAAACGATGAACTGCCCAACAGCGGATGGGGGCTTTACATAGAACTGTAGAACATAAGGAACAATAAAACCGGATGTCAATTTAACATAGTAATAATAAATATAATATAATATAATATGTACATACAATTTAACTATTTAACGTAGTAGAGATGACCTGTCAAATCTACCATATAGATACAATAAGAGTAATATAGTGAACTTATGGATTCAAAAATTGATTACTCTTGGATTCTGAGTTTTTAATAATGTTTTATTAAAAAGCTTTTGAGATTCACTGTAGCATTCACATAAAAAGATCAGATAAAAAAATTGGGAGGAAGGAAGTGTTTGACCACTGATTGGAATAGTGTAAGTAATATAGATAACACTTGCCAGCCTCTGAGGGATTTTCCCTCCTAAAAACAAATTTAAAAAATAGTTATATCCTTCACAACATTAACTATCTAGTGAAGATTTTTTTAAAGATAATCACTGGGCTGAACTACAGTGTTTATTATTTAACATGTTACCAGTTTTGTGAGGGGGAATTAGCGCAAGGGTAGTAACAGTGCCAAAATATGCAATCAGACTTGCAAGTGAAACAACATAATTCTTGGAGACCAGAAATATCCCTAACTAAATCAATATTTTATTATAAGAACTGCAAATACTACATATTACAGCACTAATCAGATTCTAGCATATAATTATACAGAAATGTAGATATATGGCATTCATTAGGGATCTTTAGATAGGATAAATAAACATAAAGCAGAGCTATGCAATTTATTATTCTTGCAAACATTACAATAGGATTTACTGGCAGTTGGCTAATCGTCTTCTTCTAGATCAGATGGGCAGGAAGGTCAGGTGATCAGTCTGCACCCATGTCCGCTTCATGATGGTAATGACAGCTTCATGTCTTATATCATTTCGGCAGCATCTCTCTAAGAGTCATAGGTGATTGAATCTCTGTCAATCCCAGACAACCATACCAAAAAAACCATCAAATTCTGGTATCACCTCAGTAACAGTGACACAGACTCCCTCCCTTACCTGAAACTTTGTGAAGTAATACAAAACCCTGCAAAACAAAAAGAAAAGTCTTTCAGAATTTATACAAACCTGCCATACAAAAACAGCGTTATTGATTTGCTATGACTGCAGCTGCTCTTTGATACCCCACCCAGAAGGTGATGCCATGGGAGTTAGGATGGTCCCCGGCCAAAGCAGAAGTTTTGGAGAAAGGGCTTAGGGGCAGAGCTGGCGGAAGCATTAGGCAGGGTAGGCAGTGGCCAAGGGCACGGGAAGTGGGCAGGGTGGCAGAGAAACTGGCAAGGGAGCAGCTTTGAAAGGACGGATGAAATGAGAAGTGGCACAGGTGAGGCACAGAGCTGGAGGGCGTTTTCTGTTTTTGGGTATGTATTTCTTTGAGAAGCTGGGGCCCGAGAGAGAGAGACACAACATCACTGCCTAGGGCGGTTGGACACACTTCCATCGGCACTGCTTGGGGGCTTGGACGTTCCCAGGGAAGCCCTGCACCCTGGCAGCTTTTTTGGGGAGGCCTCAGGGAGGCTGGGGCTGGTGAGGGACTGGGGTTTTTCTTTACATTTTTTTTTTTTTTAATTGAGCAGCCTTTATTTTCAAATTGAAATAAAAGGAAAAACCAACACATTGTTTTGTTTTCTTTGGTTCAATTTTGTAAATGAAATACGAAATGTCATTGAAAGCAAATGAATGCACATCCTACAACTTGATATTCAGACCCAATTTATGGAGGTACCTTATCTTTAAGGTTGCCAACTTGCACCGGACTCACCCAATAGGATTTATCCAGATCTGGATTTACTCTTCTGCATGCAATAGGGAAATCAATAGGGACCGCAATAGGGAAATCAATAGGGACCGCAATAGGGAAATCAGAACTATATGTCCCTGCATACAGTGGGGTAAACTCAGGACTAGATCAACCCTGTCAGACAAATCTGGAGCCAGTTGGCAACCCTACTTGTGTTTGCAACAAGGTTTTAGGTGTGCTTAAAACTGCATGCATAACTCTGTATTTAGATGCACAACTGAAAATTTCACCAGCACTATAATTTAAGTGGATATCTCTGGAAATGACTTGGTCATTTCTTGAGGCTGTAGGAATAAGATTGGGCACATGTTAGGCACACTGATTTGTATATATCAGAGTTTCATTGAAGGAGCATGCCGCATAAGTCCAATATATACAGTATGTAAAGGACACAAATATGTTATACTACTACTGTTTCATTCTTTTATTAAACCTTCATCTGCCTGAAGATCTAATCGCAATCCAAAACATTTCTTGACATAACTTAAATATCTTGTGTCCTTCACTTATATTGGATTTTTGTGGTATGCCTGGTTATATATTTTTTGTACCTCCATGTTACATCAAGCCATAAACTATTCTGTCTCCAGAGTCAATTAGTATGGTCTTCACAGGTCTAGCTCCATAGCATGACCCCTATTGTTTATAATAGAATTAAGAATAAATGGAGCTAAAGATGACAAACAGTTACTGACAGTGCAATTAAAATTTCCACTCCAAGTGCAAGGGACATCAATCATGTATCTGGTTTCTGTGTCCCTTTTGGTACAAAAATCAACAGAAGGAAAAGAGAAAGTAAGAAATACAATATTGATTTTAAAAATCAGTTTAAAAATAAGTAACAATAAAAGAGTATCAGAAAAGCCTCTGAGAAAAGTTCACAGAAAAGAAAGAAAACCAATCTCAGCTCTCAGTTCTCTGGAGTAGATAGTGTTTAATGTACAAGTCCAAAACCTTTCCCATTGCAGCAGCCTTTATTTCTCTTTACTCTTTAAGAGGGTAATTTTATAAAAGTCCACATAGCAGTAAAGTCTGCATTGCACATGCACACTTTATCGGGTAATTTCAAACGTACACACACAGGTTCGCTGTGAAAACCTTCATGTAACTGGTCGAGTACATGCGCAAATGACCTCACACAAAGTGACACCTGTTTCACGCAGAGCATAATTTATGCACGGTGACTTACGTACATACGTTTTAAAAGTTTAAGGCAAATTTTAAAAGCTGAAAGCGTGCCAAAGCCAGAAGATACGCACAGAAGTTGGGCCGGCACGCATCGCACGGATTTTAAAAAGCGCACGAGTATGTGTGTATCTCCCGGTATGTGCACACAATTTTTTACAAGAACGGGCAGGCTTTGGGTGTGGACTGGGCAGGGCATGGGTGCTCCAGGAAATATCAATGAAAACAGGCATGCCGGGGTCCCTATCCATGTAACTTTAATTCTGCTATGCATGGCGTGTAACTAATAAAACAAAAAAAAAAAAAAAATGAAGCTAGGCAGCGAAGTTTTAAGGGGAGCTACAAGGGTAAAAAAGAGGCCTATTAAGTAGGGAGGTTAGGAAGTCATATCTTTTATCTGGGTGAACTGGGAACGGACTGGGTAATTGCAGAGGAGTGTGTATCTACCAAAATACACCTACTTAAGCATAGAAGCGGCATTTACATGCCAAAGCTGAAGTGGGCTTTATAGCTGCTCTTGAGCTGATAGGCATGAGCGTCACAGCCTGCAGCCCCCTAGGCCAATCAGGACCTGGGGTCCCGAGGCTCCTGGGCCTATTTTTATGTGATTAGTTTACTCCCTAATTGTTCCCACCCCTTTTCCAAATCTTTTTTTTTTTGTAGTTTTTTATATTTTCATATATTACATAAAAGTTAAGAAGTATTATTTGCAAATCTGTGTTTGTCTCATTAATTTGATGCATGCTAAGGTCCATATCTACTTCAAGTTAAGCCCCTTTTAGGACAGCCAACTGCAATCACTTTCTCACCCACAAATGGCCATGCATGTAGTTGCCATGCAGCTCTGTCCTGTAATTTCCATCTCAGCTACACTCTGAAAAACCCACCATTTAATTGAGATTTAACTGCCAGAAGACTACTTTGCTCTGTGATTTATAAGGCATGTAGGATAATGTCCTATTGAGAACATGAGAACAAAAGACTTGCCATACTGGGTCAGACAAAGAGTCCATCAAGCCCAGTATCCTGTTTCCAATAGTGGCCGAGCCAGGTCAAAAGTATTTGGCAGGATACCAAGGGGCAAATGGACTTTTCCTTCAGCAACTTGAACAAATCTTTTTAAAATCAGCTACACTAATAGCTTTCACCATATCCTCATGAAAGAATTCCAGAGCTTAATTATGCGTTGAGTAAAAAAATATGTTTTTCTTCTTATTAGCTTTAAATATATTAGCTAGTAACTTCATTGTGTGTCCCCTGGTCTTTGTACTTTTTGAAAGAGTTTATTTATTTAAGAGTTTTTATATACCGTCATTAAGTTATTTACCATCATAACGGTTTACAATAGTGCACCAATATCCAAGTGAATATGGATCATAATTTACATAGGTGGTGCCAGTACTATTCGGTAACAAACAATATGGACTAATATAATTTACTATAAGGATTATGCATATGAAGAAAATCAATTGGGGGATTGTCTGTTTTATAGCGATGTATCCTATGGTTTGACTACAGTTAAAATTAGTGGTGAGCTAATTTCCAGTAGTAACTGGATTTTGTGAGCTTGTTGCTACATGTCCGCTTATTCTTGTTTACCTGCTTGCATCACTCTCTTTGTTGAAGGCTAGTTTGAAAAGCCAGGTTTTGAGTTGTGTTTTGAAAAATTTATGGTTGCTCTGAAGTCTAAGTTCAAGGGGCATGGAGTTCCATAAAATGGGACCGGCCAGAGACAGTGCAAGTTCTCTGACTTGGGTAAGTCTTGCTGTTTTCACGGATGGAATGGTTAAAAGTGCTCTGTTTGCTGATCTTAGATTTCTGTGTGGAACGTGGACTCGAAGTGCTGTGTTCAGCCATTCTGCTTTTTCGTCATGGATACGTTTGTGTTAGGGATGTGAATCGTGTCCTCGATCGTCTTAATGATCGATTTCGGCTGGGAGGGGGAGGGAATCGTATTGTTGCCGTTTGGGGGGGGTAAAATATCGTGAAAAATCGTGAAAAATCTAAAAATCTAAAAATTGCAAAACCGGCACATTAAAACCCCCTAAAACCCACCCCCGACCCTTTAAATTAAATCCCCCACCCTCCCGAACCCTCCCCAAATGAGTTAAATAACCTGCGGGTCCAGCAGCGGTCCGGAACGGCAGCGGTCCGGAACGGGCTCCTGCTCCTGAATCTTGTTGTCTTCAGCCGGCGCCATTTTCCAAAATGGCGCCGAAAAATGGCGGCGGCCATAGACGAACACGATTGGACGGCAGGAGGTCCTTCCGGACCCCCGCTGGACTTTTGGCAAGTCTCGTGGGGGTCAGGAGGCCCCCCACAAGCTGGCCAAAAGTTCCTGGAGGTCCAGCGGGGGTCAGGGAGCGATTTCCCGCCGCGAATCGTTTTCGTACGGAAAATGGTGCCGGCCATACGCGTATGGCCGGCGCCATTTTCCGTATGGAAAATGGCGCCGGCAGGAGATCGACTGCAGGAGGTCGTTCAGCGAGGGTTCCGGCGCCTCGCTGAATGACCTCCTGCAGTCGATCTCCTGCCGGCGCCATTTTCCGTACGAAAACGATTCGCGGTGGGAAATCGCTCCCTGACCCCCGCTGGACCTCCAGGAACTTTTGGCCAGCTTGTGGGGGGCCTCCTGACCCCCATGAGACTTGCCAAAAGTCCAGCGGGGGTCCGGAAGGACCTCCTGCCGTCCAATCGTGTTCGTCTATGGCCGCCGCCATTTTTCGGCGCCATTTTGGAAAATGGCACCGGCTGAAGACAACAAGATTCAGGAGCAGGAGCCCGTTCCGGACCGCTGCCGTTCCGGACCGCCGCTGGACCCGCAGGTTATTTAACTCATTTGGGGGGGGTTCGGGAGGGTGGGGGATTTCATTTAAAGGGTCGGGGTGGGTTTTAGGGGGTTTTAGTGTGCCGGCTCACGATTCTAACGATTTATAACGATAAATCATTAGAATCTCTATTGTATTGTGTTCCATAATGGTTTAGGACGATATTAAAATTATCGGACGATAATTTTAATCGTCCTAAAACGATTCACATCCCTAGTTTGTGTATTAAGCAAAGTGCTTTGAACTGAATTCTTTGTTCAATGGGTAACCAATGTAGAGTGGCGAGAGTATCTGTGATGTGATCCCTTTTACTTTTCCCAGTGAGAATTCTAGCTGCGGCGTTTTGTAAAATTTGCAGGGGTCTTACAGTAGTATAGGGTAGGCCGAGTAGTAAAGCATTACAGTAGTCAGTGCTTGCAAATATCAGTGACTGGAGTACGAAAGTTTGGCAGCGATAGAAAGAATAAAGAACTGATTCATTACAGTCAGACTACAAGAGATTTTGAATGCAATTTGGGGTTGGCTTTTAACTAATAGTCTTTTTTAAATGTTGGAAAAACTAAATCTTGTGGATAGGATATTTTAAACGTGTAGAATGATGGTGAGCTATTACCAATACAATCTCAAATTAGAATCTTCGGGATTTGTGTAGATTTGCAGTTATTGTTTAGAGTTTGGTAAAGGTCACATTTTTTACATTTAAATGTTACAACCTTTACGTTTCATATTAAAAGAAGACTTATTTAGAACTGTGGCTTAAGCCTTGATACTAAGCCATTTAGATTATTGTAGCACTTTACTGATTGGCTTACCAGGCACTTTATTACGGGCCTTACAGCTGATACAGCATGCAACAGCAATATTGATTATGGGAGTAAAATATGGCAAGCATATCTCTCCGATTATGAAATCTCTACAATGGCTTATGAGATGTTGTTATTATCCAGATGTTTGTAATTTTTAAATTAATTTTACATTTTATGTTGATTAAATTGATTTTATTATGTTTATTCTATATTATTATTTATTGCTGTAAACCGTTGCTATGGAACCCGAGTGACAGTATTCAAAATCCAATAAATAAGTAAATAAGTAAATAAATAAACAAATAAATATATAAATAATGTTTACTTATTTCATTCCACTCATTATTTTATAGACCTCTATCATATTTCCCCTCAGCTGTCTCTTCTCCAAGCTGAAGAAACCTTAACTCTTTATCCTTTCTTCATAGGAGAATTGTTCCATCCCCTTTATCTTTTGATCGCTCTTCTCTGTACTCTTTTCTAATTCTGGTACATCTTTGAGATGTGGTGACCAGAAATGCACACAGTATTCAAGATGAGGTTGCTCCATGGAGCAATACAGAGGCATTATGATATTCTCTGTTTTATTCTCCATTCCTTTCCTAATAATTATTAGATTTCTATTTGCTTTCTTGGCTGCTGCTGCACACTGAGCAGAATATTTCAATGTATTTTCAATGATGATACCTAGATCCTTTTCTTGAGTGGTGACTCCCAATGTGGAATCTTGCATTGTTAAGCTATAATTTGGGTTACTCTCCCTAAGTGCATCTGTTTGCATTTATCCACATTAAATTTCATTTGCCATTTGCATGCCCTGTATCCCAGTTTTTCAATGTCCTCTTGCAAATTCTCACAATCCTCTTGTGATTTAACAACTTTGAATAATTGTGTGTCATAGGCAAATTTGATCACCTCACTTCTTGTTCCCATTTCCAGGTTGTTTACAAATATATTAAAAAGCAACAGTCCCAGAACAGATCCCTGGGGCACTCCACTATTCACCTTTATCCATTGAGAAAATTTGCCATTTAGCCCTACTCTCTGTTTTCTATCTTTTAACCAGTTGGTAATCCACACTAGGACACTGCCCCATATCACTTAAAAACTCCCAGCTGTGAGTATGAAAGACTCCTTGCTGTTTCCATAACCTCACCTATCACCCACCTATAGCACTTGTAATCAGGAAAGATACTGATACTACAAGCATTCAGAGCTTGGATATCAGACAGGCTGATTCAGTAAAAGTCACGGGAGAGCCAGCGAGCACCCGCTCTCCCTACACGCGCACAGGCCACTCCCCTGTGCGCGCGATTCAGGAGGGAACAACATGCAAATGAGGGCCCTCGGTAAAAGGAGGCGCTGGGGACACTAGCGTGTCCCTAGCGCCTCCTTTTTGACAGAAGCGGCGGCTGTCAGCAGGTTTGACAGCTGACGCTCAATTTTACTGGCATCGGTTCTCAAACCCGCTGACAGCTACGGGTTCAGAAAACGGACGCCAGCAAAATTGAGCATCCATCTTCCAACCCACGGGCCATGGGCAGATTTTTAATTTTTTTAATTTTTACTTTTTTTTTTTGCTTTTGGGGCTTCCAACTTAATATCGCTATGAGATTAAGTGGGAGGGTGTATTGAAAAGCATCCTTGGGACATGGAAAGTCGGAGGGTGTATTGAAAAGGATCCTGGGACATGGAAGGTTGACTGACTTTCCATGTCCCAGTGCAAATGAACCATTCACTCTTGCTGAGAACCAATCGATAAGGCAAAATACTCAACAAGCAACCTCCTGATTTGTTTGCAGCAGGAGGTGCAAGGTTTTCAAGACATGGCATGCGATAAACTGCAAGGTATTCTTGATATGCTGCATGAGGATCTGCAAAGTTTTGTGGTGTGCTGTATGAGAAAATGCAAGGAATAAACAGGGCATTGAGAGATGTGCTATCTTGCATGCCTCCATGCCAGCCTCTGCCTCCCTGGGATAATCTTTGGCAGCCTGAGCACCCTTGATGGCACCTCCCCCAGCCAGCATGGATGTCATCTCCTCGTGTTGGGTAAGAGTTATTTAACAACCCACTACTCACTGGAACCTTGCCAGAGTTCTTGGCCTCTATGGCCATGACAGTGGTCCCTTGACCTTCAGCTAGCAGTCCATCTCTCCCTGACTCCCTATCCAGAAGCTCTCAGGAGGCACCCTCACACCTGGGTATGGCTACTTGTTTTATCATTTTCCCATCAGTTTCACTGAACATGGCATCTGAGGGAATGGTGAGCTGTGACCTGATCCCCCTTTTGGAGAAGCACCTGACTGGGACATCCCAAGTTTTCCTTAGAGCTCATCTAAAAAAAGAGTCTCCCCAAAATTGATAACATATGTCATACGTCCATATCTGTCTAGCGGTACAAAATTAAAAGTGTTCCTTTGATAGATTGCCTTCTGTTCACTCTGATGCTCTATTTCATCCATTTTCTGCCTCTTCCATGTTTTCTGCCTCCACATCCTCATCATTGTCTGATGACCATCATCACCCTTAGGAGGCAGCAGGCCACAGATTTTAGTCAGATAATAGAGTATGTTGACCAGTTGTAGCATTTATTTGCCACAGTTTGAGGGTACACTAGAGAATACTGAACCATGTTTTGAGGAGATATAATTTATCAGAATCACAGTATCACATATAGTTTATCAGAATCAACTGTGGGAGAGAAGGCAGAGGAGGAGAAAGTTCAAAATGTAGTGTTGTGTGCCTGGCTCATTGCAGAAGCTGAAGTGGCCTCCTAGGCCAGGGCTGCAAGATTACTTAAGAGAAAGAGGGAGAGTAAAAGACACTGCTTAGTTGTAGAGTTAGTTGTAGAGTGATGCTGCCTGTTTGGAAGCAGTTAATTCCTGACTATGAGAGGAAATAGGCATCATGGAAGGAGTCTGGAAACCTGGGAACCATGTCCATTATGATACCCTTGACCCTGAAGACCACTTGCATGTTTATTTATTTATTTATTTATTTATTGTTTTTGTTATACCGAGTTTCATGATAGGCATCACATCAACCCGGTTTACAAATAACAAGGAGTGTAAAGCATAACGTAACGTAAAAAACAATATTTTCAATAAGAACCTTGAACTTTAAATACAGTGAATCAGAAAAAGGGAGAGGGAAAGTTACAAAAAACAAGGAAAATAAACTTGGGATGGAAGGGGAGAAATTGAACAGCACAATATTTACATTTCAGCCTATTGATACATTAGAATAGCAAGTGAAAAATGAAACGGTACATAGGTAATCAAATGAATAAATATGACAGTTGTGAATGGTAATAGTATGATAAATATTCAGCAGGAATTAGTGAGAGAGGGTTTGAGGTTGGTTGATTCGTGTTTACATTCCATTATTGCATACGAGTTAGTGCTAGTGAGAGGAGGTTTTATTCAAGGCTTGGAAATGCTTTTTAGAGAGTGTTTTAGAGAGTGTTTAGAGAGTGGAAGCCCTTTTGGTTGTGAAAAGTAGGGATGTGAATCGTTTTTTGACGATTTAAAAAATCGTCCGATATATTTTAAATCATCAAAAATCATTAGAGGCGCGATACAATAGGAATTCCCCCGATTTATCGTCAAAAATCGTAAATTGGGGGAGGGGAAGGGGGAAGGCGGGAAAACCGGCACACTAAAACAATCCTAAAACCCACCCTGACCCTTTAAAATAAATCCCCCACCCTCCCGAACCCCCCCAAAATGTTTTAAATTACCTGGGGTCCAGTGGGGGGGTCCCGGTGTGATCTTCCACTCTCGGGCCACGGCTGCGTTAATAGAAATGGTGCCGGCGCCATTTTGGTTCCTGTCCCCCGACGTCACAAGCGCAGGAGATCGCTCCCGGACCTCCGCTGGACCCCCAGGGACTTTTGGCCAGCTTGGGGGGGCCTCCTGACCCCACAAGACTTGCCAAAAGTCCAGCGGGGGTCCAGGAGCGACCTCCTGCACTTGGGCCGTATTGCAAAATGGCGCCGGCCGTATGGCCGTATGGCCGGCGCCATTTTGCAATACGGCAATAAGGCCCGAGTGCAGGAGGTCGCTCCCGGACCCCCGCTGGACTTTTGGCAAGTCTTGTGGGGGTCAGGAGGCCCCCCCAAGCTGGCCAAAAGTCCCTGGGGGTCCAACGGGGGTCATATGACAGGGCAAAGGTAGCGCCGGCGCCATTTCTATTAACGCAGCCATGGCCCGAGAGTGGAAGATCACACCAGGACCCCCCCCCCACTGGAACCCAGGTAATTTAAAACATTTTGGGGGGGTTCGGGAGGGTGGGGGATTTATTTTAAAGGGTCGGGGTGGGTTTTAGGGTTGTTTTAGTGTGCCGGTTTTCCCGCCCTCCCCCGATTTATGATTTAAACGATTTAAAAAAAAACAAAACCGCGACGATCAGATTCCCTCCCCCCCCCAAGCCAAAATCGATCGTTAAGACGATCGATCACACGATTCACATCTCTAGTGAAAAGTAGCCTTTTTCGTAGCAGGTGCCCTGAAAGTCATATGTGTGTAATCGATAGCCCCCAACATCAAAGGAAAGTGAGTTATTTGACAAAGGTCAATCCTAATTTGCTGTTGCAGCTGTCTGCTCTGCGGGAATATATTGCAGTATTCTCTTGAAAAAGGCTGCCACAGACTGGTTTATACATAGCAAAGTGGCAGACAGGCTAATTCCTGCTGTAACCCCAAGAGGGGTCTGGAAGGTGCCAATAGCCAAAAAGGCATGGAGACTTTAAAGTGTACTGGCAAAGCATGACCTCTCTGTGTAGAAGGACATAGATCCTCCTCCAGCTGTTGGTAGAGGTATAGGAAGGTTTTCTTTTTAAAACTGTACCTGTGTATGACATGCTCCTTTAACATAACAATAAACTGTGTCCTAGTTCTGTATAACCTCTCCATGGGTTACCTCCTCCTTCTTTCTTCTGTCTTATACTCCTTAAATATCCATACAGTTATACTACTCATTTCCAGCCTTCATCCACCCCCAATCACTTCCCAGTCCCTCCACAACCACCATCTTGCACACCCAACCATTCCCAGTCACTCTACACACATACCTGGCAGCACAGAGCTACATCCTCTCCTAAGTTAGCCGAACATATACCACAAACCAAGGCTGAGATGCACTGAAAGACAAACCTAAATAATAAACACAAATGAAATGAAGCACAGGGCACAGAAAGGTTATATAAATGCAAAAACAATTTGCATTAAAACAATATGCAAATATGCCAATTTCTGCTACCAAACTGTACTCAGCAACCACCTACAGGTCGGAAAAGAGTAAGAAGGTTTGATTTTGGCAAGTTAAATAACTGTTTTAAAAGCATCCACTCTTACTTGACGGTGTATATGCATATGTACATTATAAAATACTGAAATACATGCATGCGTATGTTTTAACCATGCCTCAAAATGCCCAAAGACATCTACTTTTCAGATTCTCACTGTTACACACAATCATGTGAGCACGTGCACACCTGTGCCATTTATATAATTTAATTTGCACACATACACTCCACATATGCATATATATAGTGCTTTTATGCAAGAAATGCCTTAAAAAATTCATTCTTTAATGTTTATATCATTTACTGAAATAAGCGTTACCCTAAAAAACAAACCTGAAAGAAGATAGCAAGAAGATATGGTGTCTTCACCATGGAGCCAAAACAGCAACACGAATGGCTACGCATTCTGACTTAGGTTTGTGTCATAGAAATGTGCCTTTGTTTCTTAATTAAACAAATAATAGGGCAAAACAATTGTTTCATTTTGTTTAAAAAAAACGAACAAAAATCTTCCAAAGTTTGTATTTTTTTTCCTTCGACTTTCATTACAGAAATGGCCACCACTATTTTGAAACTGAGATTCTGCAGAGTAGAAGCAACTGGATATTGCTCCTGCCCCTTGCTCCTTTATATACTCCACGAAGGGCATACTAGACTTCTAGGCAGGTGGCAGGGGTTAAGCTAATGAGGAAGGCCTATAGGAGGGATAATATTCCTGTTTTGGAGGTTCTCCATTATTTTTGGTTGATTTTACTGGATGCTGTAAGGGGTGACTGAATGGTGATCTTGTGTGGGAAGACATTCTGTGATAGGACATGGTAGAACTATAGATGAATGGCTGGTAATGCTGTTTTTATTATATTTAATATTATATTTTTTAAAAATGGTTGTAAACCACTTTGATTGGCCTTTGATCAGAGGGTGGTATATAAAAAATTTAAATAAATAAAAATCTTGGAGTTTCAGAGATTTATTTATTTATTGTTTTGTTTGTAAACAAAATAAAGCATGAGCGTTTTGTTGCATTTTTCATGTATTTTTTATTTTTATTTATTTAGCATTTTTTATATACCGAGGTATAGCAGAGTTGCCTTCACTCCGGTTTACATTATAACAACCTGTTACATTGAAATTTGATAAATTACATTAAACCGACTGAGAAACTGACATATAAAATTAGTCTAAACAAAAACAAGATATACTAAAAGTTAGGTATACTGAAAAACAGGGATCATAGATAATAGGAGATATCTGTAGTTAGAAGCAGGATAAATTGTCCAATCAGTAAACTGATAGATTATGAGATCAAAAGTCCGAGTTGTCAGTAAGAGATTGGCTTAGTAGCCAAGATTTTAATTCTTTTTTAAAAGATTTAGGGTTTTCTTGACCAGCGAGGTGCTGAGGTAGTGAGTTCCATAATTTTGGGCCGATGATGGAAATGGCTCTATTTCTGGTGGAAGAGAGTTTGGCGAGAGGGATAGATGGAATCACAAGTTGTATTTTACTAGTTGTTCTTGTATTGCTTAGGGAGTGGTGGATATGTATGACGTCATCAAGAGCAGTGTAATCTGCTTTGTAGATTGCTTTCTGCAGTATTGAGAGGACTTTGAATTTGATTCTTTTCTCAATTGTGAGCCATTGTAGTTGGTTGAGAACAGGAGTGATGTGTTCAAATTTTCTTTTCCCCGTTAATATTCTGGCAGCGGTATTCTGAAGAAGCTGTAGAGGTCTTAGGGATGACTTGGGTAGTCCAATCAGAAGAGAATTGCAGTAGTCCAAACAGGAGAATATTAGGGCTTGAAGGACTGTTTTGAAGTCATGGGGGTGAAGCAGTGGTTTTAGGTGTTTGATTACCTGTAGTTTGTGGAATCCTTCTTTTGTTCTAGTAGAGATGTGTTTTTTATAATTTAAATCATGTAGTTTAAAAACTAATCTTTTTGGCATAAGTCTGGGTCAGAATGTTAAAGTAGCCACACAGCTTCTATTATTTTTGGTTGGAGTGAATTTGAATAAAAAAAAAAAATCAGTTACTCTTCGAGGAAAAACAGCAATATTAGCTGAAACAAAGTCTCTGCTTCAACGCTATCAGATAGCACCACACATATTTTAATGGCTCTATTTTAAAGTATTGGCTAATGTTTCCCATATAAAAATCTGCTTCTAAAAAGCCAGAATCACTTTTCCTGCTGAGGATGGCAGCGCTGTCATCTTTAAAACCACTTTGGCATAACCCCATGATTAGAATCTAATTAACATTTAGCACATGGCAAGATATCACGAGAGGTCAGCTAATGCTACTTTTAAGTGTTGGCTGTAGGGTGGGAGAGCATTCAGCCCTTTTTTGCTCGATCACCAATTCGCAAACATTGACGTGGTAGGAGTTGTGTGTATGTCTATGTTGGGGGGGACATAGGTGGATATTGGGCCAGGAAGGCCCCTTGTGCTTAGGTCGAGTGGGTGAGGGTTGTTGGGGCCATAGGAGCCCTGAGAGCTTGGGCCCAGAGGGTGGTGGTGGTGTTGCTGGCAGGGTGAAGGGGGGCATACAGTGCTGCCATGGGGGGGGAAATTAAGGAATGGGGCATTGGATGTTAATGGAGGAAAATGGAGAACCTAGATGTCCTCTTACGCTAGAAGATAGGGAAGGGGGAATCCTCTGTGCTATCTAGCCTTTTTTAATTTGGAGCAATTAGTGTGAGTGATTTTGGCCCAAGCTATCATACACAGCATATTTTCTTTTTTTTCCATGGACAGTACTATTGTGGTGATGGTAGTATTTTAAAATTTTCATATGCACATGATAGAACTCATTGCATAGCCTGTTAAGGGGCATTAAAAACATTTTACCATGATTTTTATTTCCTGGGCCTTTTAGTCTTTGTGTGTTGTAAAAATAATGCCATGCTTTTTATCATTACTCTAGCCTATTAATTTTCCACCTGTGCTACCTAGTATGTATCTCATTTGCAGCCTTCAGTTATATACAGCTTAATTGAGACAGATGAAGAAAAATAATGGAACAAATTAGACAACTAGCTGTAATAGAAAATGACATTTGAATGGCAGGCCCTCATTAATTAATAAAGATTTGTGAAAGAAACCATCCTACTAGTTAGAAAGTGACAAGTTGGTTAATAGTCAAAATTGATTCTACAGGAAATTGTTCGATTTATTTTGTAAAAGTTATTCTTCACCATCCATAAGAACTAGAATGCAACCTTTTTAGAATTCCATTGGCATGCTTTTATTTTTTGATTAACAATTTAATCCTCTTCTTTATTTAACCAGTTACCAGTCTACTGTAGGACATTGCTCCTATTCAATTACTTTCTTTTTAATTTTCTGAGAGTTTCTTATGCTGGACTTTGTTAAATGCCTTCTGAACATCCAGATACCCTCTACCAATCTGTTTATTCCTTATCATCTTTCTTATTATGCATTCAAATGATTCTAGTAGATTTGAAAAGCACTCCTCAAGTATAATACTTTTGAAGAACTGAATGATGGACCTTGCTGAACTCTTTGAATATCTTTAAACTTTGCTTAACATATTTTAGCTGAAAATTGCCTTCCTTAGCCCATCTTATCTTATGTGCAGTCCTCATTAGCACATTTGCCTTTTGTGGTTCTGTGAGCAGGGAGAAAAGTAGTGCACATACTTAATATTTTTACAAGCCGGCTCCCTGTTTTACTCCTCTCAGCCACCCGCACAAAATAGCAGGAGCAAAATATGCATCTGCTTTTACCTTACATACTTTTTTGCTAATTTACAAAGAAGTACCTGTGTGCTTTCTCTTTGAAAATTAGCAAAAAGTATGGGTGCCAAAAGCACCTGTGCACTTTCAGTCTGTTTAAAAATCATTATCACATTTTTTGTGGGACAAGATAAAATAGAAAATACATAAAACTTTGAGCACTCAAAGGGAAGCAAATTATTTGATTCATTTAAGGATTTTATGATTCAGGATCCCATTCTAACATTGATTCTTGTGTGAATTTAAATTTGTCACTTTAACTGGAACGGCTGCCCTATGAGGAAAGGCTACATAAGTTAGGGCTGTTCAGTTTGCAGAAGAGACAACTGAGGGGGAGATATGATAGAAGTCCTCAAAATCATGAAAAGACTTGAACAAGTTAATGTCAATTGGTTATTTACTCTCTCAGATAATAGAAGGACCAGGGGGCACCCCATGAAGTTAGCAAGAAGCTAATTTAAAACAAATTGAAGAAAATTCTTATTCACTCAGGGGCAGATTTTAAAATGTACGCGCACAGCCTACATTTGTGTGCGCTACCCGGCACGCACAAATGTATGCCCGATTTTATAACATGCACATGCAGCCATGCGCATGTTATAAAATAAGGGGTCGGCGCGCACAAGGGGGTGCACACTAGTGCACCTTACATGCGCCGAGCCCTCAGGGAGACCAGCTGGCTTTCCCCATTCCCCCCCCCCACCTTCCCCTCCCTTCCTCTTCCTGTCCCGCCCCCCAGCCCTAAAGAAACTTCCCCCCCCCCCGTACCTTTGTTGTGGAAGTTATGCCTGCCTTAACTTGCGCACGCCGGCCAAGTGCCGGCGAGCAATCTCCCGGCACAGCGGCCCTGCAGAGGCCTCTGGCGATGCCCCCGGAACGCCCATTTTTTCAAGCCCTGGGACTTTCACGCATCCCAGAGCTATACGCGCACTGCCGGGCCTTTTGAAAATAGGCCCGGCGTGTGTAACCCCTCTACGCATAGAAATCCACCTGGATTTATGCGCGTAAGTCTTTTAAAATCTGTCCCGTGGCGCATAGTTAAACTCTGGAATTCATTGCCAGGGGATGTGGTTTAATTGTTAGTGTTACTGGGTTTAAAAACGGTTTTGGATAAGTTCCTAGAGGTTAAATCCATAAACTGCTATTACGGTAATTAATAAGCAATAGTAGTTTGTGATCTATCTAATGTTTGGGTACTTGGCAGGTACGCGTGAGTTGGATTGGCCACTGTTGGAAACAGGACACTGGGTTTGATGGACCTTTAGTCTGACCCAGTATGGCATTTCTTATGTTCTTATGTTCTAACTACTTGCACTTAAATCTGCTTAAATATTTGCATTTTTTAAATGTTCCCATCACAAGATATTTTATACCATCTGGAATAAAAGAAAAACTAAATGTCATTATCAAGTTAAGTTTAAAATGGTCTGAAGTATTTGTTCACTTTTATTTTGATTATCCAAGACATGAGGTCAGACCCATGACACATTAGGCTCATGTGCAAAATGAGGAAATTACATACTGCAATAAGCTTCAGCGTAAATTTTTTCTCTTTTTAATTTAGAAGAGGACAGCAAAATTAAGCATATGTGGGGTTAATGAGGTGCTAATCAAGGGGGCAGTTTTCCATCTGTCCTCATTAGGAGAAAGATCATATGGATTTTTTACCTACCTAGGGGGGGCTATTTTCCAACTTCCGTTATGGCCTTAACACATGCAAAAAGCACCATAATGCATGGTGTGATGCTAATTTTAAAAGGGGAGGAGTCAGGGGCAGAATTTTTGTAAAAGTGAGCTGGCTTCACGAAGCCATAGCACACAATATCACTGAAAATAACTATACCTTTTTCATTGGTGTTAAGTTGTAAGAGAGAGAGAGAGAGAGAACTTCTAGTGGTGACACCATAGTAAGCAGCTATTTATGCTACTATAGGAGGCCCACCTAGTAACTCGAGGTAGGTTAGGTAGTAGTGTAGGGGTTAGGGATCACTTTGACATGCAGACGTACGAACAGAACAGTACACTCTTGTAAACATTTGATGTCCTTTGGAGTGAGGAAACTCACACAACGATGAGATTTGTACAATGTTCTCTCAACCTAGCTCGATGGACTCTCTACCTGGGTAACATCAAGCTAGGTTGAGAGAACATTGTACAAATCTCATCGTTGTGTGAGTTTCTTCACTCCGAAGGACATCAAATCTTCACGTGTGTACTGATCTGTTCGTAAGTCTCACTTTGCATGCAAAGTGGCCCCTAACCCCTACACTACTACCTAACCTACCTCGAGTTACTAGGCGGGCCTCCTATAGAGATATAAATAGCTAACTAATACCAGGGCCTTATAGACTCTCTCTCTCCCTCTCCCTCTCCCTCCCCAGTGGTTACAGGTAGGAAATGCAAAAATTGTGTTATTACTGAAAAGATAACACACTTTGTGGTAATACCTATGCAAAGCACAAACAGGGTCATTTATCAAAATGCTATAAGGTGTTTTTGCATGCGAAAAGGGCTGTACTCCAGATCGCAATGCAAATTTTAAAAAGGGGAGGAGTTGGAGGAGGTCTAATGTAAAGTAGGAGCAGCTATTGTGATTTATGATAAATTTAGTCCATTATCGCAGGCCATTAACACGGAAAATAACTACACCTTTTTTAACTGCGCTAAGGACCTATTGCATGTGATATCATATACCGTGCAATTATAGCAGTGTATACCGCGTGCGATAAAAACTCTAAACAGCTACCCAGCCTTCATGGACCCATAAACATGCTTGTTTTTAGTAGGTGAACCTTCATGAGACCATTTTCTCACTGCCAGGTGTATTTATACACAGCCACTTCATGCCTTGCCAGTCCCATCGCAGACCACAGCATGTGGAAGCAGGACAACATGAACAACAGGTCAGGCCATATCCAAGATATCACAGGGAGTTACCAGCAGCACAGGCAGAGGCTGCACTCTCGCAGGGTCACAGGCCTGGTCAGGGCAGGCCACATGCCAGGGCCCAGGCGAGGATAAATAGGGACTGTATATTTCCTCCACGTACTTCCTTGGAGGCCATGCCTGAGGACTTAGTGGTGAGCAGGTATCGTCTCAGCTCTCAGGCTATACATGAGTTATATGAAGACATGCGAGTTGATCTGGATCCTGCAACCACAAGGTCCCATGCCATCCCTGGCATGACCAAACTGTTGGCTGTACTCCATTTCACTGCCAATGACTCCTTCCAAACCACAGTAGGAGTTGTGGGAGGAATGTCTCAAAGCACGCTGTCTGGATCAGGTCATTGAAGCAGTCATGGACCGAATTCATCACTACATATACTTTCTTCACAGGCAGGACATGATGGACTTGAAGAGAGCTTTTTATGCCTTTGCACACTTCCCCAATGTTATTGGAGCTATTGACTGCACACATGTGGCCATCATTCCACCACGTGAAAGGGAGGAGGCGTACTGCAACAGAAAGCTATTCCACTCCCTCAATGTGCAAATGGACTGTGATGCTGGAATGCACATTCTGGACGTGGTGGCCAGGTACCCGGGAGGAGCGCATGATTCCTTTATACTAAGGCAATCGATCCTTTTTGACAATTTTGAGGCTGGCCTGTACGGTGATGCTTGGCTTGTAGGTATCAGACTTTTTCTTTTATCTATTCCATGTCATGCAATGTTGATGTGTGTAATATCACCCAAATGAGGGGGTCATAGTTGTGGGGTTGCCATGGGCAAGTTCAGTGTTCCAAGCCAGTATACATGACTTGTCAGGGTTCCTAAGCAAGTAATACGGTAAATGTATGCCTTTTGAACAACCTTGTTCACTGTCCTGCTGAAGCTCTGTGGGCAAAGGAGTCAGTAATGTATTGAAATATGACGCTGTATCTAGGTTTCCAGTACTTTTTATCTAAATGTTCCCTTTCCTATTATTGCCTGTGGTGCCATTACAATGGCGCTGTGGATTTGTAAGCCTGCACACTGCACACTGCTGGCACACTACCTGTATTTGTGATTATATACCGAGCCATTTTGCACATTGGCAGCTAGTGTTAATGTGTACCCTTGCACTCCTGTACTCCAAGTATTGTGCCCTGCATGTTGCTGGCCTCTGTTATTGCCTCTATAGGCTATTTTGGCACAACTTGCCAGACAGTACAGCCTGCACACCTGCAATGGACAATCACCATAGCAACATAAACTACGGTCAAGCCTTTCACTGCAGGTCTCACAGCTGTAATGTTTATCTTTACAGTTGGCAGACAGCTACACATCAGTACCTTTTGCTAGATTCTGAGGGCCAGTTAGGCCACCCTTGTCAGATGCACATCCAATGCTGTAGTTATGAGCATATAAGATGGTTAGCGCTATAGTTGACAACTCCTAACTCAACTGCTGTCAGGCAACACTAATGAGCTTTTAAGGCTCAGCAAAGTTCCAGGCACTGTCTTACTGGATGTTGTGGGTAGGCAGTCACATGTGGCTATAACATAGCAAACATTAATGTGTTTCTTATGTCATTGGTACAGGAGATTCAGGTTATGGTTGCAGGCCATGGCTTCTCACCCCCATACACAAGCCTAACACGCCTGCAGAGATGAGATACAACGAGGCTTTATGTGGTACCCATGCAGTCATTGAACGCACCTTTGGCCTTCTTAAAAGCCACTTTCACTGTTTGGACAAGACGGGGGGGAGCTTTAATGTATGCCCCAGACAAAGCTGCCAAGATTATCCTGCTGTGCTGTGTTTTCCATAATATGGCAGTACGTCATGGACTAGCAATGGATATACATCCAGATCTCCCATAGGATCCCGCATGTGTCAATGCCCGAGCCCAGGAGACCCTAGCGACTGGCAGCCAGATTCGCCAGAACCTTATAGTTGCACACTTTGCCTGATGGGCCTGGCCTATGGAATTTACTTGCATTGGTAGGTGTGGCTGAAGATTATGAGCTGCGCTTCCACTCATTTTGCATTTTTGTTTTAAATGTGTATGCCTTTGCACTGTCATTGGAATAAAAGCTGTCCTACCAATGTAACATTTTTAACATGGTTTAGCCACCTGTTTGTTGTGGAAACGTGGGTAGCGGTTCCATCTCCGGTGTTTTTATGTGCCCCTGGGCCCCGATATAGCCGCAGAGGAGCTTTGGCAAGCACCGAGGCAGGTGAGAAATGCCCCATTGGGTTGAAGATGTAGAGCGATAACCTCAACCACAGCCACACCTGTACACAGCAGAAAGAGACACAAACAATGCAATGTTGGTCTCATGAGTGGTCCTCTACTCCAAGCCCTTTCAGACCTGCCGCATGGAGCAGCAACTGCGACAAGGTGGACAGTGGTCAGAGGATGAGGACATCAAAGACGAAGACTTGAACACATGATGAATGCAATCTGGGTATGTGGAGTGAAAAAGGACTCTGGTCGTGTATATGAAGAAACTCTGGAAAGGCCATAAGTTGCTTGAAGAAGACTTGGTCGGTACCGGACGTCACGCATCTTACACAACCCAGCTGGACTGGTCTCGGACCACGCAGGCAGCGTGCCCTACGCAGCCGGGGTAGGCTGGTCATGGGCCACACTAGTGGTTCACCACACAAGTTAGCAGAGCTGAGTCGGTACTGCATATCACATGCCCATATACTCAGCCAATGAAGACAGGTCACGGACCACTCTGGTGGTTAGAGATGTGCAATCGTTTATCACGAACTAGGCAATTACAACAAAATTGCCTAGTTCGTCGTGGTTCGGGGGCCCCAAAACCCGAAAAGGATTTTCACCGAACTTCAGGGAAAATCCGTTTTTCGGGTTTGCATGGGGAGAGGGGCAACATTTTTTTTTTCAATTTAAAAACCACCCCAAACCACCCCAAACATTAAGATTAACTATAATACAACCACCACCCCCCCATCCCGATCCCTCCCCAAGACTTACCAACATCCCTGGTGGTCCAGCGGGGTCCCGGGTGCCATTTGTTCCTCCGTGCACATGTGCGCTATTGTCAGCCTTGCTCAAAATGGTGCCGAACAGCCTCTGAACTACTATGTCACAGGGGCTACCGGCGCCATTGGTCAGCCCCTGTCACATGGTAGGAGAACCGACCAATGGCGCCGAAAGCCCCTGTGACATAGTATTGGCAAAGGCTATCGGCGCCATTTTGATTTCTGGCAGCCGCCAACGAAATCGCTCCCGGACCCCAGCTGGACCCCCAGGGATTATTGGCAAGCCTTGGGGGGGTCAGGTCGGCGCCATTGGTCGGTTCTCCTACCATGTGACAGGGGCTGACCAATGGCGCCGGTAGCCCCTGTGACAGTAGTTCAGAGGCTGTTCGGCACCATTTTGAGCAAGGCTGACAATGGCGCACATGTGCACGGAGGAACAAATGGCACCCGGGACCCCGCTGGACCACCAGGGATGTTGGTAAGTCTTGGGGAGGGATCGAGATGGGGGGGGGGGAGTTTGTATGTAATGTACAGAAATGAATTTAAATGCTTGGGGTGGGGTTTTTTTTAGCTTCGTTTCCCGGCCCGGTTTCGGTTTTCCTCATTTCGTTTTTCAAAAAAACTTAACGAGAAAAACTGAATTTTACCACTAAGTATCTGAGTTAAAAAACGACCTGGTAGAAAAAAACGAAGCACATCTCTACTGGTGGTTCCCCACACAGAGAAGATGGAGATGTGAAAGCGGCCCCCAACCCCCTACACTCATACCTAATCCCCACCTTGAGTTACTAGGTGGGCCTCTCATAGGGATACAAATACCTGGCTAGGGAGTAGACACTATAGCAAGTCTCTCTCTCTCTCTCTCTCTCTCTCTCTCTCTCTCTCTCTCTCTCTCTCTCTCTCTCTCTCTCTCTCTCTCTCTCTCTCTCTCTCTCTCTCTCTCTCTCTCTCTCTCTCTCTCTCTCAGTGCATGCTGATCTGTTTCCTTCCATTGTGGGCCCTCCACAGGAACTCTGTGTAGGGCCATGAAGATCCATTTCATTCCATCCTAATGGCACATAAACTCTGTGGAGGACCCACACAGAAAAGCTCAAGAGAAGGCCTTTTTTGCCCATGATGTTCCACTTTATAGCCCTTGCCTCTTGGAGGTGGCATGGCTTTAGAGGGTCGATCCCTGCAGCCTCGTCCCCGTGCTGGACTGCTGCGGGGGGTTGACGCAAGTGAGAAGGACTCCAAGGTGGGGTATGGCATGCGCTCCATGATGTTGGTCAGGGTACTTATCGAGGCTGTTATGCTGTTAGCATCCTGGGACCTAGCAGTAATCCCCTGCTGCAGGATGCGGATTTCAGCTCTCAAGAGCCAGCCTTGTGAGGATGTCATGGGCTCATCTGGATGTGCTATGGGTACTGCAGGTGGTGTTGCCGGGACTGATGGTGGGGGTGCTGCCTGGCTACATGGGGTTGATAAGCCATGAGGCCTCAATGCTGGCATACCTTCACTGCTTGCAGAGTGCGTAGGAGTGCTGATTCTTTCTCTCCAGCCTGCTGTGTCATGCATTAAAGTGTCCAGATCAAGGGACACATTAAGCCCTGTGAAGGGGTGGGAATCCTGCGGTGTATGCAGCTCCTCCTGCTCCACCTGTGTCTCAGCATCGAGCACTAAGGGACGCTGCATTATTGGGATGGCCTGGCTCATACCTGCCCCTTGCCAGCTGGGACCTGGCAATTCCTGGCTGGGACCAGGACGTTCCTGAAGATGAGCTGTGGAAACAGAAAAGAAAAAGAAAAACATCATAAGTATATATGGCTTAACAAGCTGTCAAGGTATTTGGCATCAGAGGAGCACTTTGTGGGATTAGAAAGTGATCATCTAATGCCCATTTCTGTATGGGTTTCACTACTGTATTTGGGTCATTCCTTGTGAATGGCAAAAACACATTGTGTTAGATACAGTAGGTGTATAGCAGTTGCTGGGTGGGCCTTTATGACTCATGAGAACTTACCAGCCGCAATGTGTGAGGTGTCCAGCCGCGGCTCCAAGCCTTCAAAAATGTCCGGACCCAGACGCTCCAGTAACCTCTGCTCCATCTCGTTATTTACTGTTGGACAAGATGCCCCACCACCTGTCTGCTGCTGGTACTTTTGGCGTGCGGCAACTTTCAATTTAAGTTGGGCTTTAACATCCTGATATCGGTGAGATACCTGCTCCCATGATCGTGGTATGGCACTGTGCCGGCTGATGTTCTGGGCTATTCCCTTCCATAGCTAGACTTTAGCTGCCTTGCTGGTCTTGGCTGCTCTGTTGCCAAAGAGGTGTGCATAATTTTCCAGCACACCTGCTATGAGCAGCTCATTCTCCTCACAATTAAACAGTATGCCCGCAGTCTCTGACGGGGTGCTGGCTGGCTGCCTGAAGGGGGTGCCACTTCCAATCCTGGAGGGGTGTCTTCCCTGCCCTCACTCTCCATCCTGCTCTCATCTCCCCTCCCTTCTTCCCCTCCCTTCTTCCCCCCCAACTCATCCTGCCCTGGAAAATCCCTTTCCCTCTGTCCTGTCTCTCTAACATCTGGTGCTCCTCCCACCACTCTTTCCTGAATAATCCCTTCCCCTTCCCCCTCCCCCACCCTCCTATCCCTTCCCTCCTGCCTGTCCCTGCTGCTAGCCCTGGCCCTACTTCTACTCCTAGTTTCTCATTCACCTGCCACTCCTTTCCTCCGCCTCCTGTTCCCTCTCACTCCTCCTCCCTCTACTATCCTCCCTCCTCTTCTCACCTCTCTTTCCACTCCTCTCATGCTTCATTCTCACCCACCACTTCTCCACACCTCTCTTCCACCACTCCTCCGCACCTCTCTTCCACCACTCCTCCACTCTTCTCTTCCACCACTCCCACCATTCCTCTCTCTCCACCACTCCTCCACTCCTCCACTCCCACCACTCCACCACCCCTCCACTCCCACCACTCCTCTCTTCTACCACTCCTCCACTCCACCACTCCTCTGCTCCTCCACTCTCACCACTCCACCACTCCTTCACTCCCACCACTACTCCTCTCCTCTGCTCCCACCACTTCTCCACTCCTCCACACAGAAATAGACAAACAAGACAAACAAAACTAGCACTCCAATAGATATGACACAAGACAAAAGGTAAAGGGAAATAAAGGACAACAAAGAGACAGCACTACTCACTCAGTAATCAATGAACAGCTCCTTCCTCTCCAATAAACACCACTACGCTCCTCTCCTACACCTCCAACTACTAACACACCCTCAAAGGGGAAGGTGCAGGAAGTGTGCTTTTATATTGGAAACATTATCGCAAAACGTGATAATGTTTCTTCATGTTTCACAAAACATGAAGTAACTTCGCAAAACGCGATGACGTTTTCGCAAAATGCAAAGTCACTTCGCAAATTACGAAAGTACCACAAAATGAGATACTCACCTTTGCGAAGCGGTAACACTTTCATTAACATAGAAACGCACATTTTTTTATCGCATGCGTTATTCATGCAATATTTACTGCATTTTGATAAATCCAGGCCTAAGATAGCTAACATTGTAATAAATAGGCTATTACCATAAAACATGCCCCTTTTCCTATCACATGTAATAGTTTGATGAATCTAGCCCTTGGTTTTCACCAAGTTTCTGCAGAGAAAAAGTGTTGTGCTGCAATGGATGAAAGACCAGGGGGCGCTCTCCAGCGTGGGATGAAATGTGTGCCCTTGCGGTGAAACGTCCTTACCCTGAGCCTCGACCGAACCTGCGAGCTTCCTTGAGACTACCAATGCAATGGTGATCTCTGAATAGTCCTCCGACCGTTCCAAGCCCTTTTGGACTGCCGCTAGGGAGCAGTGGGAAGCAGCAGGACGGACAGAGGACAAGGCAGACGAAGACAAGACACAGGACAAGGATTCAGATGAAGACTCAAGGTAGGCATTGAGGTAAACTTGAAAGGAGTGCTGCGACGCCACACGCCCTACACACCCCAGCCGGGATGGTCACAGACCACATTGTAGGCAAAGCAGCAAGGCTGGCATCGACTCAATTACATTAGAGTTCAAGATGGCAATAGGTACTGACGAGAAGAACATCAGGACAAAACTCCAGGTGGCCCCGTCCTGAACATGAGCCTCAGGAACCCGGCGTGATTGATGTATCAAGAAGGTCAACAGCAGGAGGGCAACCCCTCCGACCCGGCATGGAAGATGCATCATGAAGGTATCCCGAAGTTGGACTTGAAGATGGACCACAGGAGAGGAGCTCCGGAACCCTGAACATGAAGAAGATCAGACGAGAGTGAAGATCTGAGACGGAACTCAGATGGACGAGGGAAATCTTCGATCCGAGATGAAGGAGACTCCAGATAGAGCACTAACACCCACAGCCAGGGAGGAGGCTGCAGTGGCCAGATCGGCCCTCAGCCTATCCACCAGAGCACTGCCCACCGGGGGATAGGTGTAGCCAGAGTCCAGAGCATCAAAGGAGGAAGATGAGTCTCCAAGGCAAGGATTCAGGACATCCGGAACAGACTCCCCAGACACTTGATGAGAAGCAGCTGGGACAGATGAAGCGGACATCCAGAAGACTCCAGACCCAGGAGGGACAGACAGGAACATGGGTACCTTCAGCTCCGAAGATAGAGGAATCTCACCAGCGCCCTACACACCCCAGCCGGGGTGGTCGCGGACCACTGGGCCACTGCGCGGCCTACCAGCCCAGTCGGACTAGTCATGAACCACAAGGGACGGGAAGACAGAACCTCTGGGTTGAGTAGAACATCAGGATACTGAAGACATCAAGACTGAAACAGAGACATCAGGAAAAGGCTGGAACAGAGACATCAGGATAAGGTTGGAATGGAGACATCAGGATACTGAAGACATCACAAAGACAAGAGACCAGGAACGTAGTACATCAAAGGAGTCAGGAACAAGGAATGGGATCATAAGAACATAGGAAATTGCCGTGCTGGGTCAGACTAAGGGTCCATCAAGCCCAGCATCCTGTTTCCAACAGAGGCCAAAACCAGGCCACAAGTACCTGGCAATTACCCAAACACTAAGAAGAACCCATGCTACTGATGCAATAGCAGTGGCTATTCCCTAAGTATAATTGATTAATAGCCATTAATGGACTTCTCATCCAATTAATGGACTTCCCAAAACAAGGATGACAGGCAGGAGTTGGAAACAGAGATCCTCAGGAGCCCAGCTCCAGGAAGGAAGTTACTCCTTGCGAAGGCGAGGAAAGAATGAACTGAGGAGCCGTATGTAGGCTGAAGAGGCAGATCCAGGAGATGACATCATCCAGGGCTTACTCCCTCACTAGCCCTACAAGAAGGGCAGAGAGAGGCGGCCCCACACCTTAGGAAAGGCAGGAAGAGGAGGAAGTCTGCAGGACCCTGGACAGTGGCCCTGCAGACGCTGATGTGGAAGAGAAGCCAAAGCTGAAGCAGAAGCTGAAGATAGGCCTCAGGGCAGTCCCCGGCATCAGGGACAGTTCCCTGCCACTGAAGGAGGCCCACTGGCGGCTCCATGCTTCAGGCAAGGTCGAGGATGCAGGCCCTCTCCCCACGGAGGGCCCGAGGTAAGTTTGTGGCCTCCAGGCCACATGGTAATGCGGTCGGTGTCTCCATGCCGCAAGATAAACACAAGGATGGCCTCTGGGCCGCAAGGGAGGTGGAGGCACGGCTCCTGCCGTCGGCGGTCTCCGGACCACTTGAAGAGCAGAAGCGCGGCTCCTGCCACGTGTGAAGGCTGTCGGCGGCCTCATGCCGCTTTGAGGAACAGTAGCGCGGTACCATCCTGCGAGGGAGATCCCCGGCGCGGCTCCTGCCATGCTGGCACGAAGACAGGCTCCAGCCACGGGGGAAGGGAGGCTGAATCATAACAAAAAGTATATATGCTCACTTGCAGGTGGATATTTGCTGGAATAACATCACTCTAATTTGAAAGTGCCATCTCGGTGTGGGCTTTTCTTTCTTTGGCCTAAAAATGCCTCTAGTGACACTTTCTCTCAATTTGGATCAAAGGGCATGCGTTATTGAATAACGTGGACTTTCTATTTTCAGTTACAATTGACAGAGCACAGTTTTCAGACCGCTAATTAATATGGACAAAATGCTTTTTCTCTGGGTAAAATATTTTGAAAATTGCCCTGTAAAGGAAGCAGTTTTGAATAGCCTGCATCGTTTGCAATATATACAGGGGGACTTTCAGCCTGCTTACGCTGCACTCAGTTATCAAAGGGAAGATCCCCATGCTGTTTCCCTTTGAAAACCTGTAACAGAAAATATACACCCTAAAATAATTTGTGGATTTTGCAGTTCCTATTTGAGTAGCTGCTTGAGTAGGGGCTAAAATAACATGTATATATATTTCAAAATAAAGTGTGTGTGCTTTGTTTTACTCCCCAACCTAAACACTCCTCCAGGAAAGTCTCTTTGTAACCCAACTAATAGCCGTGAAAGCTGGAAAGAACTTTTAGCCGGATGAAGGAGGGCTAGTTTTAGCCAGGCCATTTAACCTGGCCACAAAGTGATTTTCCCCAGGTAAATGACTTTGAAACTTGTCCTATAAAATGAGTTGGTTCTGAGGCCAGAGTTAGTTGTCATGCTGGCATCATCCTCAGCTCTGCAGATTAGAGCTCAGAGGTGAAACATCACAACCAAAAATACAATTTTTTTTTTAAGTGAAAATATTTAGTTTTTCAAAGTGGAGAAAATTTGGCAAACCTTTGCAATGACATTTGCCCCTGCTCACAGGAGCAGTACGTTTGGATCACAAAAGAGCAGGTGCAATTTGCTTTTGAAAGTTACATTCAACCGTTGTCTGCTTGATCTGCCTTGCTTTTTTTAATAAAATCAACATATGCCAGTAAGGCGTGCAATTAGCCCTTCAAACCCAGTTCTAATACCAGGTTTTATATGGTAGTGTACATTTTAGGGTTCATGTTGTCCCTTTAAGCTGAATGTAAAGCCAAGTGTAAATGAGCCCATAGTATTCTCAAAAGGCATATAGGACTGACTAAGAGCCTAAGTCATTTCCTTCTGGGTAGTGATGACCTTTATGGATGTTGTTTGACCTTTTTGCATTATAAAATCTCTGCTCTGCTGTAGGTTGTTTTCCATTTTCAGAACTTCATTCGCAAGTTGACATTTGAAACACAGGTCTTTTTTTTTTTTTTACATGTTTTCTGAAACTGCTTGACTAAATTATCAAACTATATCCTTTAATCTGTTTCCAAGAAAAGAATCAACAAAGTACTATGATTTTTATAGACTAAAACCTGCAATGCACCACCAAATAGGGAAGATAAATAAAATATTAATGCAAAGCCTAGATCATTTGTATTTTTAAATAGTGGCAGTCTCAGTTCTCTTTCACTCGCATTGCCATCATTCTTCTAATAATTATCATACGTCCCCAAATATTTATTGGGTAAACCTAGCTGAAACATTGAACTGGCTGATGATCTCTTCTAGTAGAATCCTTTACTGCTATTATTCAAAATACATATTCTATTTCAATACATTATCTATGTATTTTACCATATTTATTTTTATTTTTAAACTGTATGCAGAGCTTGTGCAGGAGTATTTGGCACCCTAGATGAACCTTCAGCTTTCCACTCTCCAGCCTCCCCCATCTCATATACACCTCTAGATTTGTCAATAGGCACCCATTATGTCTGTGCCTAGGGCAGTAAACATTTAAGAGCAGCATGCTGGCTAAGATTTACCAGCTTCTAGCTTTGCTGAATCTCATTCAGCAGAAAACAGCCTCTGCTACCCTATAACAGACCTTTATAGAAGATGGGGGTTTGAAAACACCAAAAGTGCTTTTATTGATATAAAATGTATAATATTTTATCACATATTTATTTATTCATATATCTTATTATCTATTTATTTCTTTTTCTTTGGCAGATATTTGCCTGTAGGGTTTGCACCAATAATCAAAGCAAAACTGCATGGCTAGTTTTGCTTTAATTATCTCCTCTGGAAAAAGATGTGCAGCTGATTTTTTGCAGGTACTTTTTCCAGTCAAATCTGTATGCATAGTTTTGAAAATCGATCTAACTTCGCCAAACAATGCAGGCAAAGGTTTGCACATGGAAATATCATTAAAAAAATAGCCCCGTGGCTTTTGAAAATGAATATTGTGCATTAACATAGAAACAAGTTGGCAGAAAAAGACCATACAACCCATCTTGTCTGCCCATCCACACAATTGCTTAGCTCTACAATCTCTACCACTCCTTCAGAGATCCCGTGTGTTTGCTTCATGCTTTCTTGAATTCAGATACTGTACTTGTCTCCAATACCACCACTGGGAGGATGATCCATGTATCCACTATGCTTAAGGAACCCTTAGCTTCCTTTCCATAAGGAATGTACTAACTAAATGGGGAGCTTCAGAAAGATTTAGTAAACACAAAGTTGGATTTCACTTTCCCATCTGGGAGACTGAGATAGTATAGCCTTAGGGGTAGATTTTCAAAGGATGTACCCGTAATGGAGGGTACCCGTAATGGAGAAGGTTTTCATGGGTAATGATTCAGATGGACTGAATCAAATCATGGTAAACCTAGAAGATGTGGTAGGCCTGATTGACAAACTGAAGAGTAGTAAATCACCTGGACCGGATGGTATACACCCCAGAGTTCTGAAGGAACTAAAAAATGAAATTTCAGACCTATTAGTAAAAATTTGTAACTTATCATTAAAATCATCCATTGTACCTGAAGACTGGAGGATAGCAAATGTAACCCCAATATTTAAAAAGGGCTCCAGGGGCGATCCGGGAAACTACAGACCGGTTAGCCTGACTTCAGTGCCAGGAAAAATAGTGGAAAGTGTTCTAAACATCAAAATCACAGAACATATAGAAAGACATGGCTTAATGGAACAAAGTCAGCATGGCTTTACCCAGGGCAAGTCTTGCCTCACAAATCTGCTTCACTTTTTTTGAAGGAGTTAATAAACATGTGGATAAAGGTGAACCGGTAGATATAGTATACTTGGATTTTCAGAAGGCGTTTGACAAAGTTCCTCATGAGAGGCTTCTAGGAAAAGTAAAAAGTCATGGGATAGGTGGCGATGTCCTTTCGTGGTTGCAAACTGGCTAAAAGACAGGAAACAGAGAGTAGGATTAAATGGGCAATTTTCTCAGTGGAAGGGACAGTGGAGTGCCTCAGGGATCTGTATTGGGACCCTTACTGTTCAATATATTTATAAATGATCTGGAAAGAAATACGACGAGTGAGATAATCAAATTTGCAGATGACACAAAATTGTTCAGAGTAGTTAAATCACAAGCAGATTGTGATAAATTGCAGGAAGACCTTGTGAGACTGGAAAATTGGGCATCCAAATGGCAGATGAAATTTAATGTGGATAAGTGCAAGGTGATGCATATAGGGAAAAATAACCCATGCTATAATTACACGATGTTGGGTTCCATATTAGGTGCTACAACCCAAGAAAGAGATCTAGGTGTCATAGTGGATAACACATTGAAATCGTCGGTTCAGTGTGCTGCGGCAGTCAGAAAAGCAAACAGAATGTTGGGAATTATTAGAAAAGGAATGATGAATAAAACGGAAAATGTCATAATGCCTCTGTATCGCTCCATGGTGAGACCGCACCTTGAATACTGTGTACAATTCTGGTCGCCGCATCTCAAAAAATATATAATTGCGATGGAGAAGGTACAGAGAAGGGCTACCAAAATGATAAGGGGAATGGAACAACTCCCCTATGAGGAAAGACTAAAGAGGTTAGGACTTTTCAGCTTGGAGAAGAGACGACTGAGGGGGGATATGATAGAGGTGTTTTAAAATCATGAGAGGTCTAGAACGGGTAGATGTGAATTGGTTATTTACTCTTTCGGATAGTAGAAAGACTAGGGGACACTCCATGAAGTTAGCATGGGGCACATTTAAAACTAATCGGAGAAAGTTCTTTTTTACTCAACGCACAATTAAACTCTGGAATTTGTTGCCAGAGAATGTGGTTCGTGCAGTTAGTATAGCTTTGTTTAAAAAAGGATTGGATAAGTTCTTGGAGAAGAAGTCCATTACCTGCTATTAAGTTCACTTAGAGAATAGCCACTGCCATTAGCAATGGTTACATGGAATAGACTTAGTTTTTGGGTACTTGCCAGGTTCTTATGGCCTGGATTGGCCACTGTTGGAAACAGGATGCTGGGCTTGATGGACCCTTGGTCTGACCCAGTATGGCATTTTCTTATGTTCTTATGATGTACGCGCGTAGGGGGGTTATGTGCGCTGGGCCTATTTTCAAAAGGCCCAGTAGAGCGCGTAAAGCCCCGGGCCACGTGTAAGTCCCGGGGCTTGAAAAAAGGGGCGTAGCATGGGCAGAGATGGGGCCGGAGCCTCCAGGCACAGCGGCCATTTGGTGCTGTGCCCGGGATCGCGGGCTGGCCATCAGCCGGCGTGTGCAACCTACGCCTGCCCGGAGGCAGGCGCAACTTATAAAATAAAGGTTGGGGGGGTTTAGGTAGGGCTGGGGGGCGGGTTAACTAGGGGGAGGGGAAGGGGAAGCTGGGGGGGGGGGGGGCGGAAGGAAAGGGCCCTCTGAGGCCACTCTGATTTTGGAGTGGCCTTGAAGGGAATGGGGAAAGCCAGCAGGGCTCCCCAAGGCCTCGGCGCATGCAAGGTGCTCTATTGTGCACCCCCTTGCACGTGCCGACCCCATATTTTATAACATGTGCGCAGCTGCACGCATGTTATAAAATCGGGCATACATTTGTGCACGCCGGGTTGCGCGCACAAATGTACGCCCGCGCGTATGTATTAAAATCCGGCCCTTACCATTTTGTCCACCAGGTACCATCTTACGGTATGGAATTTTTAGTTGGATTTCTTGAAGACGGGACTTCTCTGTCTCTTGTAATATTTATGCTAACTTGTTCCAGAAGGGTTCTTTGATTTTATTCTTTGTGAGTCAGACTGTCAGTCTGATCTACTTCTGATTGCTTTTTACTCTTTTTAATCCACTTTTGGAAATTTCCATTGTGAGAATTTTGTGTAAAATGCTCACAGAGGATTGGGGCATCCCTGCGTATGGTTAAATCAAAGGTAGGGAAGAATCTACAGAGTTCTGTCACTCCTCCAGGGGATAGATCTGACAGTGCCCAATACAGAGGAGTTTCAACTTTAAATTATCTGTCTTTTGTACTGTCTCCTCACGTTTGAGGCAAGGACGTTTTTCCACACTTCCTGTCTCCTGTTTCTTTTTTCCCCTTTTATGTCAAAGTCTATTTTTGTTCCACCTGGAACTGAGTAACCTTGATACCAGGGAATCAGTTTATATTCTATTGGAAAAGGCATCTTTCACCTAGGAAGAGCCTGAGGAGTGAAGGTGTTTATCAGAGGAGAAAATGATTCCTATCCTTTGTCAGAGGGAAGGAGCTAAAGGAATTTAAGAACTGTGTTTTCTGCTGACTCAAGTATACTGTACTTGAGAGGAGAGAGCCCACTGGTACTGTCATAGGGAAATCTAAAATATTTAAGAAGGCTTCAAGAAAGGTATGAGAATTGGGACTTGGATTCTGATAAATGAATGGGACTTTATTCTAACCATTCCAAAGTGGAGAGAAGATGTGATAAATGTGGTAGTGGAATGAGGATTGAACTATCATCAATCTGAATACCTGGTAAGAGAAGGAGATTGAGTGTTAAGGAATTAGCTTCCAAAGAAAATCAGAGGTTTTTCTAAAGAAGTGGGATGAGTGTACAGAAAACTCCCTCAGACTATCCTAAAGGACAAGAGGCAGAGCCCTTCACCACAGTATAAGACCTTAGGGCCTAGAAGGTTAGATGGGCCTCGGGGAAGAAAGAGAGTCCCACCGTAGGAGAAGACCTGTTACATTTAAGGTTTGAGAGTGACAATTGTTAAGACTTGCTAACTTTAAGTTTGGAACTTGCCTGAAGTCAAGGTAAGATACCTAAGATAGCCTTTGCACTATCTTTTGTTGTTTGTGGGATACCTGAAGCCAAGGTGAACTGCCTAAGTTGTTTTGTTTGACTGTGCACTGCACTTTCCTTTGTTTTCACTGTCATTAAACTGCACTTAAGGAACAGCCAGAGTCTGTTTCCTGTTTTCCTTTGGCTGTTCCCAAGCCGCTACCTCTAGAGTTACCACATAGGGTCACAATCTTATTTTTCTTCTGCCTTATTTGAAATCTGATTTGAGTGCTATAAATACTCTTCAGTCATTTAATCAACTATCAGTAATGAAATTGCCTTTCAGTGTGATTTGTGATGCCAAAGACTGTAGAGATTATCAGTGCTGTATACCGAGGAGAAAAAAGGGGCTTGTACAGTGTTTAATTCAAAAGGGCCTTGAAACTAAGCTTTTCCCCAAAGGGAACTCAGATGTGTAAAGCTATCCATGGAGAACTGGTTTCAGATAGTGTCCATCTCTCTTTCTATATGCCTCTGGGTTACAGTCTATGGGAGCCAACTTGCCCAGGGATTACATTTTTGCAAAGAAATATTTCTTTAGATTATTCTTCAGTCTATCCTCTTTCACCCTTATCCCACTTCCTATGCAATGATACAGCAGACGTATTTAAATAATACTGTATCTCTATCTCCCCTATTCCTTCACTCCTCTAAGGTAGTCACCTCTGGATCAACTCCATACTGTTTATATCATTTTGAAGGTGCACTGTACACATTATGGCAAATGAGATCTCACCAGGGACTTATACAGTCCTTTAATGATAAATCGTCCTTCAAATGTTAAACATCTTCATATTATTCCAGTTGGCTTAATGAAGTAAAGTCAGTGAAAAGTGCTACAGATGTCAAACTTGACCTCTCCACAAAGGTTGTGAGCCCAACCTGTTGCTGTGCATCTAAAAGGGAACCCCCAAAACTAGGGGTGTGCATTCGGATTGACCGCATTAGTAAAACGCAACTCATATTTTTTTTTTACTTAAAAAATTGATTCGACATAAACGATCGGATTTCCCACATATCGAACATAGATATGTTCGATATGTGGGAAATCGCGATTGTTGAGCCAAAATAAAAATATAAACCCCCTCACCCTCCTTAATCCCCCCCCCGACTTACCACAACTCCCTGGTGATGGAGCGAGGAGTGAGGACGCCATTTCTGCAATCCTTGGCGAGAAGCATGTGACGTCGGCGGCACGTCGAGTGACGCCGGCGTCACGTGATTCCCGGCTCGTTCGCGCCGGACGGCTCGTTCGGCCCAAAAAGAACTTTTGGCCAGCTTGAGGGGGTCAGGAGGCCCCCCCAAGCTGGCCAAAAGTTCTTTTTGGGCCGAACGAGCCGTCCGGCGCGAACGAGCCGGGAATCACGTGACGCCGACGCCACGTGATTCCCGGCGAGTTCGCGCCGGACGGCTCGTTCGGCCCAAAAAGAACTTTTGGCCAGCTTGAGGGGGTCAGGAGGCCCCCCCAAGCTGGCCAAAAGTTCTTTTTGGGCCAAACGAGCCGTCCGGCGCGAACGAGCCGGGAATCACGTGACGCCGCGTCACTCGACGTGCCACCGACGTCACATGCTTCTCACCAAGGATTGCAGAAATGACGTCCTCACTCCTCGCTCGATCACCAGGGAGTTGTGGTAAGTCTGGGGGGGGGGATTAAGGAGGGTGAGGGGGTTTAAATTTTTTTTTTGCACATATGTACATATACCCAACTCATTGGATTTTTTTTATGTCCATATTGGCCGCAAGTGGGACCCCCTTTCGGACATAAAAAATATGAACATAAAATTTTGCTCTGCACATCCCTACCCAAAACTAGCATTTTGGTAACATTCACCTTTCTCAGGGGACAGATCCCAAAGTAAATGAAAAAATCTTTCTGCAAAAAAATATAAAAACAACAGCTATTGAAAACTATTGTAATAAAGTCTAACAATCATCAAAAACTCTAAAGACTACTCTCAGCATTTCAATAGACAAACACATTTTCTTGGCATTCTGCAAATGGATATGAAATCACACCCGGAGAACTTCCTCCATATAAAGGAAAGAAAGACCATCTCTCCCACCACTACTTAAAAGAAGAATAATAAAATACTAAAAAACTGACCATTCAATTTCTTTATTCAGACCTGTTAGTAAATAGTATTCAAAAAATAAATCCATCTCTGTTCCTGCTATGTTAACAACCTATCGGTGTCATCTCTGTGCCTCCTGAACTGAGGATTCTCAAGTGCTGCAAGCTTAGGGGGTAATTTTCAAAAGGATTTGCACGTGTGTAGGGGTAATTTTCAAAAGGATTTGCACATGTACATGTAACTACTATTGTAGCAATTTTCAAAAGCCATTTACCTGTCTAAAGTGCATTTACACAGTAAATCCTATGGGCAATTCAATGGTACTGTAGATATTGTAGCAATTTTAAAAGCTCGCTTACCTGGGTAAAGTATATTTCCATGTATAAAACCCATTTTTAAGCATGTGAATATATTTTGAAATCAGGCCCTTTAGATCTTCAAATGAATGATTAGCAGTAACACAATGCTCGACAAGAGGTGCTTCAAGTTTCAGATACCAAATAAAACTACAGTCTTTCTGTATTTGGACATGAAGTATCCATTGTGCGTCTCTTATATAAATCAAAAAAAGGGCACCATATAGCATTTCTTACCCCTGTGGTATCATTTTCCATGTGGTAGGGGCAAAGGCCGATTGGTGCCATTTTGGAAAATGGTGCCAACCAGGTCTGGGTTAGGGGGTAATCCAGCCCTCCTGTTGGCCAGCAATGATTATTTTAAAAGTAAGGGGGTGTGTGAGGGGGCTGAAAGAGTCAGGGTTGGGGGCCACTAGCTTATCAGGTCATTTGGGGGGGGCTGGGTGGTAAGGGGGCCCTACTAGCCTATAATTTAGATAGAAAGAAGGGGTTGGAGCAGGGGGCAGCTATTGGGATTGGGGGGAGGAATTAAAAGACTCAAAGGGGTCTGGTTGATTGGAAAGGGGTTTGGGTGTGGGGGTTGTCATCACCGGATTTTTTCTACTTTCTACTTTTTTTTGTAGGACTGCTTTGAATGCCAGCCCCAGGGTAGGCAAGGGTTCTAATAAGACCCCTTGTGACTATTTTGTAAACTTGTGGGTGGGAGTCATATTGGGCTGCAAGGCACTTTAATTCTATCATGGGAGCACTGGGACACACAATAGGGTCTCGGTACTCCCATGATAGAATATCATTTCCAGAAAAGGTGTAGATAAAATAACATGGCTGAAAAATTTCTAAGTCAGCCACATTATTTTCTTTTTACATAGCATTAGGTATGCATGAACTGCTTTCTAAAATTCATAAGAAAGGGCCCATCAAGCCCAGCATCCTGTTTCCAACAGTGGCCAATCCAGCTCACAAGTATCTGGCAAGTACTCAAAAATTAAATAGATCTTAAGCTACTTTTGCTTATTAATTAATAGCAGTTTATGGATGTTTCCTCTAGAAACTTATCAAAATCTTTTTTAATCCCAGTTACAATAGCTGCCTTAACCATATCCTCTGGCAATGAATTCCAGAGCTTAACTATACGCTGAGTGCAAAATAATTTTCTGCAATTTGTTTTAAATAAGCTACTTGCTAACTTCATGGAGTGTCCCCTAGTCCTTCTATTATCTGACAAAGTAAATAACCCATTTATATTAACCTGTTCAAGTCCTTTCATGATTTTGTAGACCTCTATCATATCCCCCTCAGCCTTCATTTCTCCAAACTGAACAGCTCTAACTTATTTAGCCTTTCCTCATAGGTGAGCCATTTCATGCCCCCTTATCATTTTCATCATCCTTTTCTGTCTCTATTACAATCAGCTGCTTTGTATGGCATTTGCATTTGCATGCCATGCAAAACAGCTGATTGTAAGAGTCAGGTTTCAGGCCCAAATATCATGTGATATTGCCACGATAGGGCTGTTTAATGTACATTATAGCCCTATCACAGCTTCATAAATCTCCCTATAAGTTAGCCAGATAAGTAGCCACTCCTGGAACCACTTAGCTGGATGCGATGAATAGTTATACTGCTAATTGGTAGCTGCCTAATGTGGCCAAATATTCAAACAGTGCCACTTAGCACTTATCTAATTAACTGATGCTGTATATCGATTTCCATATGATTACCACATTGTATAATGCTAGTTCAAACATCCTTTATGCCCCATGTAAACACCTACATTGTTTAGTGATACAGTACTTTTGTGCCATAATTATTTTAAAAGTATATTTTTTATAAGTTACAGTACTGAAAACATTTTGAAGTTCCCTTGGATAGTTTGTATTTTAGTACAATTTATACTCACAACATGATTATATCCTAATCTAAACTCTGATAAGAGAGAAATAACACCATTTGATAATTAATTCAGAAAAAAATGATATAGTTTGATTATTTATTCAACAAAAAGATTCTACAATATATATCCTATTTGATTATTATTCATATTGGGCCGAATTTTAATACCTAATCGCGGGCGTACATTTGTACACACAACTCGGCACGCACAAATGTACACCCAATTTTATAACATGCACGTGCAGCTGCGCACATGTTATAAAATCCGTGGTCGGCACGCGCAAGGGTGGTGCACAATAGTGCACCTTGCGTGCGCCGAGCCCTTGGGGAGCCTTGCTGGCTTTCCCTGTTCCCTCCAAGGCCGCTCTGAAATCGGAGCAGCCTTGGAGGGAACTTTCCTTCCCCCCCCCCCCCCCCTTCCCCTCCCTTCCCCTACCTAACCCACCCCCACCCCCACCCCCAGCCCTACCTAAACCCCCCCAACCTTTATTTTATAAGTTGTGCCTGCCTCCGGGCAGGCGTAGGTTGCACTCTCCGGCCAACGGCCGGCCCGGAATCCCAAGCACAACGGCAAATGGCTGCTGTGCCAGGAGGCTCTGGCCCCTCCCTGCCCATTCCCCGCCCCTTTTTTCAAGGTTCAGGACTTACACGCTTCCTGGGGCTTTATGCGTGCCGCTGGGCCTTTTGAAAATAGGCCCGGTGCGCATAGGGCTTTCAAAATCTGCCCCATTATTTAATGTTTTCAAGTTACTGTTTTTATTTTTGTTTTATTTATTTTGTTTTTATCATTATTTTGATTTTAAATATATGCTGTTTTCTATTATTCTTGATTAAAATTATGTGTGTTTTTATGTTTACCACCTAGGCCTTCTTAGTGTTAGTCGGTTTATAAATGCAATAAATGTAAATGTAAATGTATCCTTGTGTTGGAAAGTATGTGGAACCTTCATTCAGTAACTGGTGATACCTCTTTGACAGGCCTGGATTTGTCAATAGGCACCCTAGGTCTGTGCCTAGGGCAGCAGAAACGTGGGAGGCGGGATGGGGGGCAGCAGGCTGGCTGAAGATTTGCTGCCTTTCAGTTGTGCAGAATCTTACTCAGCAGAGAACAGCCCACTCCTTACTGATCCAGTGTCTCCCTTCCAGGCAATGTGCAGGGGACAGGAGAGCTTGAAGCAGATATAGCAAAGGGGGATCATTTTGAAGAGACCAGATTACTGGAGGGCATGAAGTGTGTCTCTCTCAGACTGAGTGGGATGTTAGAGAGGGAAATGAAAGGAGGACTAGAGCCATGGTAGAGACACCTCCCTCCCCTCCCCTTCTCCCCACCCATTGCAATTCAAATCCTCCCTCCCTTGATTATGGATTCTATCCCCCAGATCCTGGTACCTCCCTTCCTTCTTTCTTACCTCTCCCTTCTCTCCAGATCCTGAAGCCCATACCCCAACCCTTCCTATTCCCTCCTCCCCTTCTTCAATCCAAGTTACTTACTCTCTCTCTCGCTCTTCTTACCCATCACAGATTTGTAATCTTCACCATTTCCCATCTTCCTTATACTGAGTTCTCTTTCTTTTTCACACTCTTTCCCTTTTCTTTTCACCCCATTCCTGAGACCTCTCCCTATTGCTCTCTTCTCTGTGTACTGATAATTAAGAACACTTTTCTTCACCCAATAATAATAATATAAATTATACTAATCAAAGCGTAAGCTACTTTATTTGTATAGTGTAATATAAAAGATGGAAATATTTGCCAGTTTGCTTCTGAATTTTTACATTTTTGCCACAACAGACTCTACCCTTGAGCAGACCCAGGGAAGTAGGGGACTCTGCCTTAACACCTTCTGCTCCCTGACCTTTGCTGGGGTGATAGGGGGCAACAGCAGCAATGGTGCCTAGGGGCACCAAAACCCTAAATCCATCACTGCTCCTTGAGTAGCAATAACTTCAAAGAGATGTTTTCTGTAACTGTTGATCAGTTTCTGAAATTGCCCTTGAGGAGTTTTGGGCAATTCTCATATCCAGAACAGTTTCAACTCTGCCGACATTTAAGGGTGCTGGGAGTTTGACCTGCCAATCCAAAACAAATGATTTTCTTTCAGCCATTCTGTGATAGATTTACTTGAATGTTTAGAGTTATTGCCTTGCTTCATGACCCACTTTCATCAGCTTCAGCTTATGGACAGATGACTTGACCTTCTCCTCTAGAATTTTATGATCTGAAGCAGATGTCATGAGTCCATCAATGATGACAAACCATCCAGGACTGAATACAGCAAAGCAGCCTCACAGCATGATCCATGTACCACCATGCTTGTTGGAATGAGTTTCTTACTTTGGAAGGCAGTGTTTGGATTTTGCCAAAAAAAAACAAAACCCATTTGTTACTGTGATGGATAAGTTCAATCTTGAGGTTCATCTGGATGTTTTGTGGCAAACCTAAGGCAGGTTTTTTAAGAATGGTTTCTTCCTAGATATCTTCCCATGAACACCATTCTCGTTCATTTTTTTGCTGATGGCTAATGAATAAGGTGATCTTAGCAGGACAACTATTCCTGTTTAGAATCACTGTAGCCTTCAATTTTTTTCTATTTGTAAACTGTCTGAAAATGAATGGATGGAGCCTTAAATGTTTAGAAATGGTCTTTTAACCCTGTCCAGACAGATGAGCATCAACTACTCTTTTTTTTTTTGTAGGTCTTTTGAAATTAATATTAATTGGGGCATGATGAATTCCCATTAACTTTTATGGTGAAGACCAAACTCAAATCCTTTTGTACCTTTATGTAAAACAGATGCCCAAATTCAGTTATATAGATTTATCCAATTATTTAAACTCATGATTCAAATTATATAATTAATTGTGCTAAGGAAACTAAGGGTTCATTTACTATTTCACACACTGATTCTGATTTAGTTTTATGGTTCCTACATTGTACATAATTGTGTCTCAAGAAACACAGAATTGTTTAATCTATAACCTTTTTATTGCATAAGAAGACTGGTTTTATTTAAACAAGGATATCATACTTGGGGTTCACAAACTTTCTCTCAGTACTATATGTTATTTTTATAGCATATTTTTGTTACATAACTATTTTGCTCCTATGCTTTACCATCTTTCTTAAGAATAGTTTATTTGCATTTTAAATATTTTCCTTAATTTATTAAGGTGGCTACTCTTAGAATTTAAAAAAAAAAAAAGCCTATGAGGAGAAGTATAATTAATTAAACAGACTTCAGTCTGCAGACTGTCTGACTGGAAAACACTTTAAAAAAGAGGTTATGAAAAAAAGATGAACGTACATGCCCAGTAAGTTAAGTCCCTTAAAATATTATAACAGCATTACTAGAAAATAATTTCTCGATTTAATTTTGTTGCTTTTAATTACTTTACCCATGTACTACAATTTGCATTTTTGTTGTTGTAGACAGTTGGGGAACTTTTCAGAATATTAGCAATGCTTGAAGTTATATCATACCCACAGGACTACAAGCACATTTTCAAAATGTGGGCCAGCTGGCCCAGTGAGTACTTAAGCCACAGGTACAAAGCTCAAGCCTTAAGTGTGCATGAGGATTTCAAAATGAAATCCCTATGTGTTGTTGATGTTGGGTGGCTCTGATCCTCCCCGATCCTTACCCTTTTCAGTGCAGGTACTTTACCCAGAGAGAGTGAAGACAATATTCAGACCTCCATTCTACCTGGGTAACTTCTCAGATACCTAGACAAAATCTTTTGAAAATGGTCCTCAAAAGATCTCTGTATCCATTGTACAACACAGAGACATATTCAAGTCAGACAATTAATCTATGTTCCACTCCTAACTCACTAGAAGTCGACTGGAAACATGTAACAAGATTGTGCTGGTTCCTGCTCCCGCTTTCTGAAACTGCTCCACTGTCTAAGGGGGTCATTCTCTAACGCTATCGCCTGCGAAAGGGGACTTTTCACATGCGATAGCTAGCTCGGGGTGGAGTCGGCACCAGGGTCGATGCTGTGGACACATTGCTGGCAGCGAAAGGTAAGATTCCTTATCTCCGCCAATTTCACACCGAATAACTACCGGCTATCGCAGGACCACCCCCTGCCCCGCCCCCCCCCCCCCCACCCCGTTACCGCCGGATTCTCTAAGGTCTGTGACCTTAGAGAATCCAGGCCTAAGTCTTCTTTAGAGCAAATCCTTAAAATACTTTATTTTCTCTGGACATCATTGAATCCCATTTCTGTGCACGCGGAGACTTTTGATCTAAAGTGCTAAATACAAAAGATCAGCCCAAAATTCCACAGTGCACTTTGCACAGGTTTTTACTTGTGCAATTTGCTGTGAATTTCATTTTTCATTGACTTTGCAGAAAATTAAACACTTGAGCAAGTGATTTGCCTTTTTATATTTGGGTAAGCAAACTGACTTGCAGGCTTTTCTTCTTTGGCCTACTTGTGCCTGAAACCTGCCCCTGAAATCTACTTCTACTCTGCATAATGTGCTCGAAATTTGTTCTTAATTTTTTACATTTAGAATAGTGATACGTTGTTCTTTTATTTTTTATTTGAAATCTGGTCAATCAAAACTATCAGTCATAGAAAGGAAAAGCTATTCTACAGCTTTTTTAAATTCAATTTAAAGCAACCTATTAGAAAACAAAAAATATTAACTTTTCTTTTTCCTTACAACTAGTTAATTGTTATTTTTAAGCTTTTGGAAAACATGATCTAAAATATTACATTTTAGCATGAGTGATTCTTCTCAAAGCTATGTTTTTTTTGTTTTATTTTTTAAATCAGTTACCTAAAAGTCATACTGTTAGGCTCTGCACCTGATGGCTTGAAATCTATTTCCTCTGCTCCTTTACTTGGCCAGAATGGTGAAACACAAGGGGAAGACAAGATTGCACCCTGCTGCAATCTTGTCCCCTTTGGCAGCTGGAACTATGGATTCATTCATTCATTCATTCATTCATTCATTCATTCATTCATTCAGATGCTGCCTTTCATTCCAAGAGTGCTCCACTATTAAGTCAGTTAGGGAAAGGATCCCCACTGGCCCTTTTGAAGTTTTTCTTCAAATTCCACCGATGGCTAGCAAATTCCACCGATGGTCACTGTGAGGCAATCCAATGATGTAGCACCCTCAGCGCCTGCCAGTGATGTTGGTCTTTCAACTGCAGAAGGAACTGGCTCAGGAATTGTGGCAGTGTTGACAGGATCTGTTCTGCATTTGAAAATGGGGAAGGCTGTTGGTGAGATCTAGAAGGCTGGAATGCAGCATGCAATGTTTGCACAAAAGTATTTGTAACTGGTTAATGCAGGGTGAGCTAAATATGTCCCAGATTTTCTATTGACAAGCAGAGCCTTTCTAACTGCACTTCTTTCACAGAAACCCTTGGTTAAATCTTCAGTGAGCAATTTGGATATTTTACGGATGATATTGCTGGACTATAAAATTCAATTGCACTCTGATTCAATCATCTGGACAGCTGCAGGACTCTAGGGAGAATTTCAGACTTTAGAGACAAAGGACTTGATTTTAAAAAGCATTTACAAACTTAAAATTGGATTTTACACATGTAAATTCACTTTATCTGTGTAAGTTGTCTTTTAAAAATTGCTACATCATATGCCATTGAATTGTCCATATGATATTCACGTGTGAGTGCACTTTACGTGCATAAATTGCTTTTTTAAATTACTAGGATAGTAATATTCTACATTTTCACGTGTAACAATTTTTAAAATAACCTCCAAAGCATCTAAATCAGTGGTATTTACTTGAGGACTGAAAATGTGTCAGATGCATCAGATAGATTTGCACGCAGTTAAAGCAATGTGTATGCAAATCTCTCTTGCATATTGAATAGTGATATCCTGAAAACCTGACCCAATTATGGCCCTCAAGAGTTGGACATGAATTCTACTGTTCTAGACTGTCATAAGTATTTACAAGCTTACCCCCATCCCAGGGAGGAGGGAAGGCCACACCTGTGGAGGTGTTCCTCCTCAAGGAAGGGGTACAGAGGTTGGTAGGAGGGCCAGTAAATTCAATTTAGGCTGGGATCGGGCCTCCCACAACCCATCCAGCCCACCCATCATTTGACAGATATTGTGCACTTGATGCTGCATAGTGAGTGGCGAACAGTCACAGCATAGAGGGAGGCAGAATCGACCATGCCCTAAGTGCTATTTTAAAAGTTGTTCAGGCAGAGAATACCAAGCAGCCACTACTACTGTTACATTGCACACAGCATGTGTGATGTGAAAGCTGGTCAGGCGATGAATACCAAACAGGTATCTCCTGCCACTGTGTAGCATGGTTGGATGAGAGTATAGATGAGTAGCTGGTCAAATCTTCAACTTTGACGGCGGGGATTGGCCTGATCACCCACCCCCCATTCCAAATACTTTGCCTGCATCATGAACAAGTGAGTCCTGCTCTTGCTCTGGACCAGGATGTTGCTGGAGGGTGAGGCTTCAATAGCCCTGAGTCCCCAACACCAGAATATTGCATTTAGCTTGATATGTAATGAGCTTTTATGAATAGCAACTCAGGCGAGGGTGTAGTCACCCAATAGGAATTGCTTAATGTTCTAGGGGTTTAATTAATGGTTGATTTTAGTATTGTAATTTGATCTGTACAGTGGCCATAACCATCCAATAAAGATCTTCATTCATGAGTTATGTTCATTAAATTAATGTTGAATGAACATAGAGTTCATTCAATGGCGAGAATTGAACTTGAATTTGAAGGGAATCGGGGGGAGGGTATTTTTTAGAGAGATTGAATGGGTTTGAAGGAGGAGGCGAGAAGGCACCTGACACAGTTGGCATATTGTACAAATTCAAGCTAAGACAATTTTGAAAATGAGAACTATTTGTTGAAATATGCTGTTAGGTTGTGAACCTCTGCAGTGCAACCATATTGGTATTGGTTTTCAATATGGGGCAGATTTTAAAAGGCCCGCGCGCGCCAGCGTGCCTATTTTGCATAGGCCGCCGGTGCGCGTAAAGCCCCAGGACGCGCGTAAGTCCCGGGGCTTTCGAAAAGGGGCAGGAGGGGGCGTGTCTGGGGCGTTCCCGAAACGATGCGGCGTTTCGGGGGCGTGCCGCGGCATTTCGGGGGCGGGCCCAGGGGCGTGGTGCCAGCCCGGGGGCGTGGTCGAGGCCTCCGGACCAGCCCCCGGGACCGGAGGACGGAGCGGGGCTGCCGGCGATGCGCGCAAAGTTAGGGGGGGGGGGGTTTAGATAGGGCCGGGTGGGTGGGTTAGGTAGGGGAAGGGAGGGGAAGCTGGGGGAGGGCGAAGGAAAGTTCCCTACGAGGCCGCTCCAAAATCGCGCGCCGACCCCAGATTTTATAAGATACGCGCGGCTACGCGTGTATCTTATAAAATCCAGCGTACTTTTGTTCGCGCCTGGTGTGCGAACAAAAGTACGCGATCGCGCAAGTATTTAAAATCTACCCCTATATGTTTATTGTTAAATAAGGCAATAGCAAAACATTCCTGTCTTATGCATTGCGCATGATTCCAGCTTAAGCAAACAGATTGTTGTGATGCCAGTAAGATTTTATACCACAATGTGGGTAAGACTATTACTTTTTGAAGGACAATTTATTCATTGTTGTTCTTTTATGCTTGTTTTCAGATTAATGAGCCATGAGAAATGGAGGCTGTCGAGCGTATAAATAACCCCTGAAGCAGAAGTAATTCGAAACACAGCGTTATGTCGGGTTTGGGTTTCTGCTAAGCACCACAGCTAAATGCTCCTCAATCCCTCATGTTTATGGACAATGAAGAGAAATACAACCTGAGGGAAGTGCTTTTCTTTTGGTCTTTGCTAATTTATATGCATAAACAATTGATGAAAATTTTTTCCAACTGTTGTGATTTGAGACCTATGATTATCAATGACCCGTGCAAGCTGATGGGTGTTATGATGGTCTTTCAAAGCTTACACTTGTGCTGATAAGTTTTAGCATTCAGAATATCCTTATGTGAATACCATTTGGTTGATGATTATGTATTGCAGGTGCAGCTAAAAAATTGGCAAAACTTATACAGGTCGATGCATTAATCTGAGCATTAAGAAACTGTGTGCTGAATTTCAAGCACATTTTTAACACTCAGATTAATAGGCCGATGCAATAAGCACCTTATTGTGAGTTCCATGCAGTTTTAACTCTTCTTCAATATGCATTTTCTGTGCGACTAACAACTGATGCAGCAAGGAGTTTTACATAAAGAAGACCTACATTTATAACTGAGTGAAAAGCCAAGCACCTGCATATGTAAATCCAATGTAAATTAAGTCAATAGTCATTACTCTCTTATGCAGGGAGGTGCGTACAGATCCCCAAGGCCTATCACATTGTTTCTTAATACTAGAATTTAACTCATGGTCATTACAGCTAGTGTCAGTAAAGGATTTCTCCAGCACAATGGTATATCTATGTTTCTTTTTTCTGCTCGCCTATCTCTTGCATGTACGAGCCAGAATAACAAGAATCAGAAAAGGAAGGGAACAGGATAGAAGAGCCATAGGCAAAGAGAACAATGAAAATAAACAAAGGAGAGAGGACTGTGCGGTCCAGAGAGCTGTGATCCAGAGACTATGCAGGCAGTGTGTATTTCTGCTGGAAAAATCCCAAATTCTGTCCCACTATCATAAATAAATGCAGATTATAAATTAAGATTTTTGAAGTATATAATATATGTCCGATGCAAGAAAACCATGCAGAGTTTAGTTGTATTTACACCTGATGCAATAAATGTCTGCATGCAACTTAACCCGCTTGTGTATATTTCTCTACGTACATGCTTTTTTTTACCATTGCGACAATTTGTATATCTTTAGTTTACTGCATCCGGTGCTCGGGTGATGTGGTTGCATGTGTGTTACTCACATGCTTGCTGAACTTCAATGTGCATTTTTTACACACTATGGGCCGGATTTTAAGAGGTACGCACGGGCGTAGATTTGTGCACGCAACCCAGCATGCACAAATCTACGCCCGATTTTAGAACATGCACGCGCAGCCGCGCACATGTTATAAAATCCAGGGCCAGCACGCGCAAGGGGGTGCACACTCGTGCACCTTGCAAGTGCCGAGCCCTAAGGGAACCCCAATGGCTTTCCCCATTCCCTCCGAGGCCCCCCCCCCCCCACATTCCCCTCCGTTCCCTTCCCTAACCCGACCCCAGCCCTATCTAAACTCCCCCCAGCCCTTTGTTAAATAAGTTGCGCCTGTCTCTGGGCAGGCATAGGTTGCTCGCGCTGGCCTAGCGCCGACACGCGATCCCCCGGCATGGCCGCTGTGCCGAAGGCCTCGGTCCTGCCCCTGCCCCACCCACTTTCCGCCCCTTTTTTCAAGCCCCGGGACATACGCGCGTCCCAGGGCTTGCATGAGTCGCCGGGCCTATGCAAAATAGGCTCGGCGCGCGCAGGAGCGGGTTTTTGCAGTTACACATGCAATATATATGCGTAACCCTTTTAAAATCCGCCCATTTTATTGTAGCAGCCTATACATTTTTTTAATGCATAATAGCTAATGCTATGCAAACGTATCAATAGTTTAAAAAAAAGCACTTTCTGTGTAAAATGTGCATTCGGCACAAATCGCACTACTCAATGCACTCATTAGCAAGGGATTGATATGTGAGGGCACAGAGCAGTACTCTCAGTTTTACTCATACATTTTTTGCAAATAAAACTCACTGCATCAGCCATAAGGTTTACTCACAGAAAAGGAATGCAGAACTATAGGTAAAACTTTGCATTGGGCCAAACTGCATCAGCCTGATAGTTTGGGTAAATCTTATTTTCAGTCCAGACATCCTGTCCAGGTCAGTTCACAGGAATTCATCACATAGCAAAGACAATATTGGAGAGAATATTTCTACTTACAGATGTGGCACAAAACTTCCAGACTTACCATCTCAGTAGAACATTGATGTACATAAGGAGAGGAGCTCATGGGTTTTCCTCCGGGATCCCAAAGCATACTTTGTCCTCAAGCTATCTAAATGCCGGGAATACATTCCAAGTGTCCCGGCATCCCTCTTGAATTCCCATTGGACCAATCTGGAGCCTTAGGGGAAGGTCCATACACCAGGCTATCTGCAGACTGAGGGTGGCCTTCTCTGCACCAATCAGTGGCTCTATGTGCAGCCCACCAGCTCCAAATTGGGTAGAACCCTGTTCAAGGCCAGTCATTAAACTTTAATACATCACATAATCAATTAACATTGTTTCCCAATTAGTCAATGAATTTAAAACATGTATTAATATAAATACATACACATAACCTTCATAGCTGTAACCATTAATACATCATTAGTGCAAAGACATATGCAACCTCATATACATTACCACCCTATCATAGCACCAATAAACTAGCAACAATATCTTAAAAATCCCATTCCAAACATACTCATACATTCAACCACACACACTCCCCACCCACTAAAAACACCACACCTAAGATCACCAAAACTCTTAACGTTGAAACTGTCTTCATCTGGGCATACTCAACCAACTATTCATTTCATATGGGAGCACTCCACCACATCCCAACAAGGATCCCTGTTTCACCGCAGCTTCTTCACACTTCAAAGGCACACCAAATTCGAACACCGAACGTCTCACAAACCGGCAGATCTTCAGAACAAGGCACAGTTCTGAAGATCTGCCGGTTTGTGAGACGTTCGGTGTTCGAATTTGGTGTGCCTTTGAAGTGTGGAGAAGGATTATGGCATCCTTAAATCGAGCTCTATAATTTATTAGGCACACGTAAGTCGGATTATGTGAGAGAAGATGGAAGCAGCATGTTAAAATGTGTGAAGCGTGCTGAAGATTTGTGAAAGGTGGTTATTCCATATATGTGGTGTGCAGCTGTTTCTTTCATTAAATCTGTGGAGGAAGAAATATCAGTCACTGGTTCTTGTGAAGGTGTGGTGCTTCAGAGGTTGGAAGGCTGGAAGGCTTTGCTAATCTCCGGTCGAGCTGGGAGTAAATCGTCCCCTGAAGAAGCTGCGGTGAAACAGGGATCCTTGTTGGGACGTGGTGGAATGCTCCCATATGAAATGAATAGTTGGTTGAGTCTAGCCCAGTGCTGCGGTTGAATCTAGCCCAGTGCTGCGGTTCCCCATGGGGCTCCTCCCCATGGGAGTGGCCATCACCACAGTACCCAAGAATGCACTTCAACACCTAAAACCATAACAGAAGAACTGTCTGTCTAAAGCTGTTGTCTTTGACTCAAAGTATTCTGTAGGCAGAAATGAGCAGCAAAGGTATGGATAGAAGACTATGTGGCAGCTTTGTAGATATCTTCTATGGAAGCAGAGTGCAAATGCACAACGTTGGGTTCCATATTAGGTGCTACAACCCAAGAAAGAGATCTAGGTGTCATAGTGGATAACACATTGAAATCGTCGGTTCAGTGTGCTGCAGCAGTCAAAAAAGCAAACAGAATGTTGGGAATTATTAGAAAGGGAATGGTGAATAAAACGGAAAATGTCATAATGCCTCTGTATCGCTCCATGGTGAGACCGCACCTTGAATACTGTGTACAATTCTGGTCGCCGCATCTCAAAAAAGATATAATTGCGATGGAGAAGGTACAGAGAAGGGCTACCAAAATGATAAGGGGAATGAAACAACTCCCCTATGAGGAAAGACTAAAGAGGTTAGGACATTTCAGCTTGGAGAAGAGACGACTGAGGGGGGATATGATAGAGGTGTTTAAAATCATGAGAGGTCTAGAACGGGTAGATGTGAATCAGTTATTTACTCTTTTGGATAGTAGAAAGACTAGGGGGCACTCCATGAAGTTAGCATGGGGCACATTTAAAACTAATCGGAGAAAGTTCTTTTTTACTCAACGCACAATTAAACTCTGGAATTTGTTGCCAGAGGATGTGGTTAGTGCAGTTAGTATAGCTGTGTTTAAAAAAAGGATTGGATAAGTTCTTGGAGGAGAAGTCCATTACCTTCTATTAAGTTCACTTAGAGAATAGCCACTGCCATTAGCAATGGTAACATGGAATAGACTTAGTTTTTGGGTACTTGTCAGGATCTTATGGCCTGGATTGGCCACTGTTGGAAACAGGATGCTGGGCTTGATGGACCCTTGGTCTGACCCAGTATGGCATGTTCTTATGTTCTTCTTATGTTCTTATGCCCAGATGAAGACAGTTTCAACTTTAAGAGTTTTGGTGATCTTAGAGGTGTGGTGTTTTTAGTGGGTGGGGAGTGTGTGTGGTTGAATGTATGAGTATGTTTGGAATGGGATTTTTAAGATATTGTTGTTAGTTTATTGGTGCTATGATAGGGTGGTTGCATAGGGTGGTTGCATAGGGTGGTTGCATATGTCTTTGCATTAATGATGTATTAATGGTTACACCTATGAAGTTTATGTGTATGTATTTATATTAATACATGTTTTAAATTCATTGACAAATTGGGAAATGATGTTAATTGATTATGTGATGTATTAAAGTTTACAGATTGATGCTATTGGATTCCCTATGTATGTGTGTATTGTATAATGAATAGGGGGTCTGTACTCTCTCCTTTTGTGATTGCCAAGGCCAGTCATAACACTTTTTGCCCTTTCAGATAATTTGTTTTTTTATAATGTTAATACATTTGGAAAATGTGATTAAACATCACTTTTTTTTTTTTTAATAGAACTGGGAGACCCTCTTTCTGAAATGTAAGATTTGGATATTTTCTGATGTAGTAAAATCTATTCAAAAGTGGAAAGCCCTATCCTGGTTGAATTTTCCATGTGAAAATATTATTAAAAGTAATATCAGTCCAACAAACATATCTTTTATGAGCCAGCTGAAACCTACCAACCTTTCTGAAATCCAAACCAGTGCAAGAATTACCTATTGCCTTTTTCCTATTGTTCAATTAGTCTCCCACATATTTCCATTTGTTCATAAGCTGTAGGAAAAATGTGGTTTTTCCTGTTCCATGACAGTGTATCAATCACAAACACCGCCCAAAGTATACTACGTGTATTCCAGAAAACCTTTTAGTGGTAACACAAGCAATGCTCAATTGGTTTCACTGGTATATCTTTCATGCCATTTCAAATTGCCATATTATAAATAAATAATATATGATTCTATCATTTTATGTGGAACCCACACTCACAGAATTTTTATATCAATCAAACTCAAAGTTGGTAATAGGTCACTTTACTTTATTTTCAATCCACTTTGTTGTGTTATTTTTTTGTTATTTTGAATTTTTTGTT